>NC_090372.1:125677206-125858280 GCF_036365525.1 Heterodontus francisci | reverse complement strand
TTGATTTTGAGATCACTGCCCTTTTGTTGGCTGCACTGTCTTCAGACACATATTACAAACAGATGGAGAAGTCGTACAAACATTGACCATCACGGGTTAAATTGTCCTGTGACAATAGCAGTGTGAGAAATCATCCGTTTTCCTATTGCTGATTTTTCTACTGCCTCACCTTAATAACCACAAGAACAATCCTGTCCTTGAGTTTCATGGTTTATTGGATGAATTTGCAGTCCTGACAGTGTGAATCTACTGATGTCATCCAATAAGGTCCGTCTACCACCCCATGAAATGGCGACATGTTCTATTCTGTCAACAAAAGTAATTTGCATTGGCATTACATACAGTTTTGCTTGTTAGCTAGCTAATACAGTTGTGCTGCTCTCCATTGATGTTTGTATCCTGAGCTACTTTATTTATAGGGAGAAATGTGTTTTAAATCAGACTGTGCTTTGATGGCATTAGATTGGCTATACAATTTATATACAGATTAATTGCCCATGTCCATGGCTGAGTCAATAATTTTGTCAAATGTCCATGGTGCAACATGTCAGTGCCGATCCCTGCCCCCAGGTCCGTCTGTTCTTGTAGACTCTTTAGAAATGTGCCATTAAGTATATATTGCCTCTCCTTATTCCTTCTGCCAAAATGCATCACCTCGCACTTAAGTTTAGTTAGAGGAAATTGCTGCTCATTGATTACTGGACAATTTTGAGACAGTGGGAGGGTCAAGAGAGGTAGAGGTAAACGTCATCGGCGTACATGTGGAAACTGACGCTGTGTCGGATGTCGTTGAGGAGAAGCACATAAATGAGAAATAGGGGGTCAGGGATAGATCCATGGGGGTCACCAGAGGTAAAGTTGCGGGGTCTGGAAGAGTAGCCATTTCTGGTGAATCTCTGGCTATGATTAGATAAGTACAAATGGAACCAGGCAAATACAATCCCACCCAACTGGACTACAGTGGAGTGGCATTGGAGGAGGCTGCAGACCGTTGAGAAGGACGAGCTGGGATAGTTTATCTTTGTCACAGTCACGTAGGATGTCATTTGTGACTTTGGTAAGATCTGTTTCAGTGGTGTGGTCAGGGCATAACAGCATGATTCTACAGTGACATCACATAAGGTTATGATCACTTGGTGCACATTATTCATAACTCCATCCACAGCTGTTCAAGTAAAGTCAAGCTTTATATTGAATCAAACCATGATGGCTGCAAAGCCTGCCACCAGATTGAAACTGTTAGCATTCACCACCATTACAACTGTGAAATTGACATCAATTTCTGGTGTCTGCACATGCTCAGTTAAATGCAAAAATCTACAAGTTTGTTTATTTATTTATTTTTTTTATTTATAGATACAGCACTGAAACAGGCCCTTCGGCCCACCGAGTCTGTGCCGACCATCAACCACCCATTTATACTAATCCTACACTAGTTCCATATTCCTGCCACATCCCCACCTGTCCCTATATTTCCCTACCACCTACCTATACTATGGGCAATTTATAAAGGCCAATTTACCTATCAACCTGCAAGTCTTTGGCATGTGGGAGGAAACCGGAGCACCCGGAGGAAACCCACGCAGACACAGGGAGAACTTGCAAACTCCACACAGGCAGGACCCAGAATTGAACCAGGGTCGCTGGAGCTGTGAGGCTGCGGTGCTAACCACTGTGCCGCCCCAACCACTGCGCCACTGTGCCGCTGGAGTTGGTGTCAGTGATTCCCTGCTGTTCCACAGGATGCGCTGTTGAAGTCCCTCAAGTAGAATTATTCTGAAATCACTTTTACACTATTAGTCATGTTGTAAAAACCCTTGAAGAAGTTAGGCCTTGCTGAATGAGTTGTAACTGGGTTTTTAAACAGCACGCTAAGTTCATATTTACTGTTGAACAACTTCTTTGACCCTGAAAAAATAATTTTATATTTGTAGAGTGTTGAATTTCTCCATTATAATAAAAAGCATATATTTTTAAAATAAAAATTATTTTTTTAAAGTTTGTTTATGATATTTCAGCTTCAACCTTAATCCCATGTATATTTCCCAATCGTTATTTTGCTGTCTGTAAAATGATTAAAAATGAAGGATAATCAGTGGTTTTTACGTTCTGGGTTTCTGTCTGAGAATTCTTCAGTATGATTGGCTGCTTAGCCTATTTGATGATATCACTGTTGCTGGATGCCAGAGATGCCCTTGAATTCACACTGGAATCAAAATAATATTGGGAAAGGGGAAACTACGCCACTGAAATGGGCAGCTTTCTTTTGAGGTCAACTGTGAAATCTGGGCTATTATGTTTCAGAGGGCTGATAATTATTTGCTCTCAGGTTTCTACAGATAATTGTCTAATTGCTGCTAGCGCAAGGTAAATGCTTTATTTTAGGTTTCTCCCCCTCCCCTCCCCTCCCCTCCCCTCCCTCCACACCCCTATCCCACCCCACCCCAATAAAAAGCAGGGAAATGTCTGTAAGCTATTTGTCACTTCTCATAATGACATACTTGAGCTTGGGCACACTCTGAGAAGCTGCTCTGCTGCCAACTTGTACTGTGATACAGCATTTGCAGCTGAAATATTATTCAGCACCACTCCAGCTCTCCATCCACATCTCAGAAGAAGGAAGAATCCTTCTGAGCAGCATCCTTCTTGTGTGTGTTCCATTTATGGAATGAGACTTCTTTTTTAAAAGAAGAGGCAAGAATTTCATTCTAATAAGAAGTTGGTGATTCAGAGTAGTCTATTAAATGTATGTTATTCAATATGAGCTTGTACTGGTAGAATGGAAAGCATTATTGATCACTGTTGGTTTCATAATGCGACTATCATGGGAACATTCACATTCATAGATCACCACCCCTTTACATCTGCCATTCCTCTTAAAATTAACAAACATTAAATATGGTCACTGCATTTGAGTAGACGTATGTTTTGGTCTAAAACCTTTTCATTCAGGACAAACTAATAGTTCAATAAGTTAACTATATTCTGGACTCCTGCGGTTCATTTTACAAAAAAAAAGATGCATTTTACTTGTTTGCTTTCTGTTTGAGACAAGCGGAAGCCAGAAATCACTAGTGCCAATTATCTCTATTTTTTGGTAGCTAACTTATTAAGTATTAAACATTTGACCCTCTGTTTCTTCTTTGATTGACATTGTAAGAAAGACTTATCTGCAGTGAAATTCTTTACTGTATAATAACAAAATTGCGCTGCAACAGTTTAATTAACAAATATCAATTGGAGCATTGTGTGTTTTGGTGGGAAAATAGTTTTAAAAAATCCTATATCTCAAATCCGGCAATCATACAATCATCGAAGATAAATTGCCATCCACAGCACATACTGTATTTGCATTGTTGTTTCTGGAGAACTTCATTTCTTGTCAGTCAAGATCTTTTTAACCCAAATACTACCACAGAGTGTTACAGTGTTGTATGGAAAGTACAATGATTTGTTTTTTGGTATCACAATAATACCTGCATGCAATTCACAAAAATGAACACTAGTGTTCCTTCTAAAAGACAGTCCCAACACAGAAACAAAACAACTGAATTAAGAAAAATTCAATGTTGTCTCTGCAAAACCCATCTATTCTGTGAAATGACCCTATCCCTGGGATAGTGATCTCCCCAGGTATGTCCTGTCCTACCAGCAGGACAGACCCAGGAGAGGTGGCAGTACAGTGGTATACAGTCGGGAGGGAGTTGCCCTGGGAGTCCTCAACATCGACTCCAGACCCCATGAAGTCTCATAGCATCAGGTCAAACATGGCCAAGGAAACCTCCTGCTGATTACCACCTATCGCGCTCCCTCAGCTGATGAGTCAGTACTCCTCCATGTTGAACACCACTTGGAGCACTGAGGGTGGTAAGGGTGCAGAATGTACTCTGGGTGGGGGACTTCAATGTCCATCACCAAGTGTGGCTCAGTAGCACCACTACTGACCCAGCTGGCTGAGACCTAAAGGACATAACTGCTAGACTGCGTCTGCGGCAGGTGGTGAGGGAATCAACAAGAGGGAAAAACATACTTGACCTCGTCCTCACCAATCTGCCTGCTGCAGGTGCATCTGTCCATGACAGTATTGGTAGGAGTGACCACTGCACAGTCCTTGTGGAGATGAAGTCCTGCCTTCACATTGAGGATACCCTCCATCATGTTGTGTGGTGTTACCACCGTGCTAAATGGGATAGATTTCGAACAGATGTAGCAATGCAAGACTGGGCATTGATGAGGCACTGTGCGCCATCAGCAGCAGCAGAATTGTACTCAACCACAATCTGTAACCTCATGGCCTGGCATATCCCCCACTCTACCATTACCATCAAGCCAGGAGACCAACTCTGGTTCAATGAAGAGTGTATGACGGCATGCCAGGAGCAGCACCAGACATACCTCAAAATGAGGTGTCAACCTGGTAAAGCTACAATGCAGGACTACTTACATGCCAAACTGCATAAGCAGCACACGATAGACAGAGCTAAGCGATCCCATAACCAACAAATCAGATCTAAGCTCTGCAGTCCTGCCACATTCAGCTGTGAATGGTGGTGGACAATTAAACAACTAACTGGCGGAGGTGACTCCACAGATATCTCCATCCTCAATGATGGGGGAGCCCAGCACATCAGTGGGAAAGATAAGACTGAAGCATTTGCAACAAACTTCAGCCAGAAGTGCCGAGTTGATGATCCATCTCGGTCTCCTCCTGAAGTCCCCAGCATCACAGATGCCAGACTTCAGCCAATTCGATTCACTCTGTGTGATATCATGAAAGGACTGAAGGCACTGGATACTGCAAAGGCTATGGGCCCTGACAATATTCCGGCAATAATACTGAAGACCTGTGCTCCAGAACTTGCCACGCCCCTAGCCAAGCTGTTCCAGTACAGCTACAACACTGGCATCTACCCAGCAATGTGGAAAATTGCCCAGGTATGTCCTGTACACAAAAAGCAGGTCAAGCCCAATCCAGGCAATTACTGCCCCATCAGTCTACCTAGCGCAAAGGAAGATGGTCGTGGTTGTTCAAGGTCAATCTTCCCAGCTCCAGGACATCACTGCACGAGTCCCTCAGGGTAGTGTCCTAGGCCCAACCATCTTCAGCTGCTTCATCAATGACCTTCCTTCAATCATAAGGTCAGAAGTGGGGATGTTCGCTGATGATTGCACAATGTTCAGCACCATTCGTGACTCTTCAGATACTGAAGCAGTCTGTGTAGAAATGCAGTAAGACCTGGACAATATCCAGGCTTGGGCTGATAAGTGGTAAGTAAAATTCGCACCACACAAGTGCCAGGCAATGACCATCTCAAACAAGAGAGAATCTAACCATCTCCCCTTGACATTCAATGACCTTGCCATTGCTGAATCCCCCACTATCAACATCCTGGGGGCTACCATTGACCAGAAACTGAACTGAAGTATCCATATAAATACCTTGGCTACAAGAGCAGGTCAGAGGCTAGGAATCCTGTGGCGAGTATCTCACCTCCTGACTCCCCAAAGCCTGTCCACCATCTACAAGGCACAAGTCAGGAGTGTGATGGAATGCTCTCCACTTGCCTGGATGGGTGCAGCTCCAACAACACTCAAGAAGCTTGACACCATCCAGGACAAAGCAGCCCACTTGATTGGCACCCCATCCACAAACATTCACTCCCTCCACCACCGACGCACAGTGACAGCAGTGTGTACCATCTATAAGATGCACTGCAGCAACGCACCAAGGCTCCTTAGACAGCACCTTCCAAACCCACAACCTCTACCAACTAGAAGGACAAGGGCAGCAAATGCATGGGAACACCACCACCTGCAAGTTCCCCTCCAAGTTACACACCATCCTGACTTGGAACTATATCGCTGTTCCTTTACTGTGGCTGGGTCAAAATCATAGAACTCCCTTCCTAACAGCACTGTGGGTGTACCTACCCCACATGGACTGCAGCAGTTCAAGAAGGCAGCTCACCACCACCTTCTAAGGGCAGTTAGGGATGTGCAACAAATGCTGGCCCTGCCAGCAACGCTCACATCCCATGAAAGAATAAAAATAAGGTTGTAAAACACTCTTCCTGTGACGACATGGAGCCAGATTGTAAAACTCAAAAGGATGTAATAATAGCATTGAGGAAGAAATTGAGATGCAGTGATACTGATAAAATTCAATGGACAACGATGAAAGAACAATCATATCAAAAGCTTCATGTACTTACATAATATCCATATTAGTGGATTGTTCATGCTGTCTCAGAGGATGGGCAGTTTTATATAAATTGACATACAATGTCTTATCATTGCCACCGATTTATAATGATTGAATAACTGAACTTACATTTTATTGCAAAATATTAGCGGAGTATCTGCGTTTTATGGATTTTAAATTATGTTATTTTGTCCATGTTTTCGTGAAATTTTAGTCAATAGCCTTAATTGCATTCGAAGATTTCTTTAGCTATGTAATCAACTTCATGTCTTAGTATTTTTATAAATTCCAAAATGCAGAGGAGGATGATAGGGATATTTCAAGGTTCTAGGTGGATAAGGGACATGTTAGAAGTAGTGGGGGGACAGTGAGGTTATGTGGTTTGATAGTGTTGGAAGGGTAGTATATTGTGGGAAGCATGGTGGAATATTTATTTTTATTTATTTATTTAGAGATACAGCACTGAAACAGGCCCTTCAGCCCACCGAGTCTGTGCCGACCATCAACCACCCATTTATACTAATCCTGCATTAATTCCATATTCCTACCACATCCCCACCTTCCCTCAATTCCCCTACCACCTACCTATACTAGGGGCAATTTATAATGGCCAATTTACCTATCAACCTGCAAGTCTTTGGCTGTGGGAGCACCCGGCAAAAACCCACACGGTCACAGGGAGAACTTGCAAACTCTGCACAGGCAGTACCCAGAATTGAACCCGGGTCGCTGGAGCTGTGAGGCTGCGGTGCTAACCACTGTGGAGTTAAGGATATTGGATATAAGGGCGTATTGGGTTTTTAAGTACTGGGAGAGAAATTGAGGTGGGAGGGGGCTTGTAGGGTGCCACTGAACAAATTACTATAGCCTTGTTTGTGTCATTGACCTGGGAGCCATTAGTAAGATTTTGCAGCATCCTTTGGATGCAGTGTTAAACCAAGGCCCTGATTAGGTGATTGCAAAGTATTTCCACAACACAAACAAAGCAGACCAGGATGTTCTGCCACTGTCCAGAGCAACATTCCCTTCTCACATCAAGTACATTATCTGGTCATTCATTCATTTGCTGTTTGTGAGACATAGCTTTGTGCAAGTTAGTTTGTCATATTTGCCTACATAACTACAGTGATTAGATTTTTTTTTAGATTAGAGATACAGCACTGAAACAGGCCCTTCGGCCCACCGAGTCTGTGCCGAACATCAACCACCCATTTATACTAATCCTACACTAATCCCATATTCCTACCAAACATCCCCACCTGTCCCTATATTTCCCTACCACCTACCTATACTAGTGACAATTTATAATGGCCAATTTACCTATCAACCTGCAAGTCTTTTGGCTTGTGGGAGGAAACCGGAGCACCCGGAGAAAACCCACGCAGACACAGGGAGAACTTGCAAACTCCACACAGGCAGTACCCGGAATCGAACCCGGGTCCCTGGAGCTGTGAGGCTGCGGTGCTAACCACTGCGCTACTGTGTCGCCCAAATTAGATTCTGTCTTGTTGGAGATGGTCATTGCCTGGCACTTCAGAATTTAAATATTGGTTGTAAAATTCTTTGGGATGACCTGAGGCCATGAAGAAGTGCCAAAACTGCAAGTTCTTTCTTTACTGTTACAGGAACTAGACTTGCAGTAAACAGAATTGTAGGGGTCAAAAATCTGCTGCGCTTAAATTAGGCTAGAATCCGGGCACGCTAGGTCCTGACTTTATGTTGGTCATTCTCCAGTGTCTTGTAAGAAGAAGAAGCTCTTGTCCAGCCCAAACAAGACCAGCAGTGAAGAATGCAGGAGAGCATGCCAGGAGCAGCACCAGGCTTACCTCAAAATGAGGTGTCAGCTTGGTGAAGCTACAACACAGGACTATCTGCGTACCAAGCTGCGTAAGCAGCATGCAATAGACAGAGCAAAGGGATCCCATAACCAACGGATTAGATCTAAGCCCTGCAGTCCTGCCACATCCAGCCATGAATGGTGGTGGACAATTTAAACAACTAACTGGAGGAGGAGGCTCCACAAATATCCCCATTCGCAATGATGGGGGAGCCCAGCTCATCAGTGCGAAAGATAAGGCAGAAGCATTTGCAACAATCTTCAGCCAGAAGTGCTGAGTTGATGATCGATCTCGGCCTCCTCCAAAAGTTCCCAGCATCACAGATGCCAGACTTCAGCCAATTCGATTCACTCCGCATGATATCATAAAAGGACTGAAGGCACTGGATACTGCAAAGGCTATGGGCCCTGACAATATTCCGGCAATTGTACTGAAGACCTGTGCTCCAGAACTTGTCGTGCCCCTAGCCAAGTTGTTCCAGTACAGCTACAACACTGGCATCTACCCAGCAATGTGGAAAATTGCCCAGGTATGTCCTGTACGCAAAAAGCAGGACAAGACCACCCCAGCCAATTACCGCCCTATCAGTCTACTCTCAATCATCAGTAAAGTGATGGAAGGTGTCGTCGACAGTGCTATCAAGCGGCACTGCTTAGCAGTAACCTGCTTAGTGATGCTCAGTTTGAGTTTCGCCAGGGCCACTCAGCTCCTAACCTCATTACAGCCTTGATTCAAACACGGACAAAAGAGCTGAACTCAAGAGGTGAGTTGAGAGTGACTGCCCTTGATATCAAGGCAGCATTTCACCAAGTATGGCATCAAGGAGCCCTAGCAAAACTGGCGTCAATGAGTATCAGGAGGAAAACTCTCCCCTGGTTGGAGTCATACCTAGCGCAAAGGAAGATGGTTGTGGTTGTTGGGGGTCAATTATCACAGCTCCAGGACATCACTGCAGATGTTCCTCAGGGTATTGTCCTGGGCCCAACCATCTTCAGCTGCTTCATCAATGACTGTCAATCATAAGGTCAGAAGTGGGGACGTTCGCTGATGATTGCACAATGTTCAGCACCATTCGCAACTCCTTAGACCTGAAGCAGTCCGTGTAGAAATGCAGCAAGACCTGGACAATATTCAGGTTTGGGCTGATAAGTGGCAAGTAACATTCGCACCAAACAAGTGCCAGGCAATGACCATCTCCAACAAGAGAGAACTAGCCATCTCCCCTTGACATTCAATGACATTACCATCACTGAATCCCTCACTATCAACATCCTGGGAGTTACCATTGACAAGAAACTGAACTGAACTTGCCATATAAATACCGTGGCTACAAAGCAGGTCAGAGGCTATGAATCTTGCGGCGAGTAACTCACCTGCTGTCTCCCCAAAGCCTGTCCAACATCTACAAGGCACTAGTCAGGAGTGTGTGGAATATTCTCCACTTGCCTGGATGGGTGCAGCTCCAACAACTCTCAAGAAGCTCGACAGCATCCAGGACAAAGCAGCTCCCTCGATTTGCACCCTATTCACAAACATTCACTCCCTCCACCACCGACGCACAGTGACAGCAGTGTGTACCGTCTACAAGATGCACTGCAGCAATGCACCACGGCTCCTTAGACAGCACCTTCCAAACCCGCGACCTCTACCAACTAGAAGGACAAGGGCAGCAAATGCATGGGAACACCACCACCTGCAAGTTCCCCTTCAAGTTACACACCATCCTGACTTGGAACTATATCGCTGTTCCTTTACTGTTGCTGGTTCAAAATCCTGGAACTCCTTTCCTAACAGCATTGTGGGTGTACCGACCTCACATGGACTGTAGCAGTTGAAGAAGGTAGCTCACCACCACCTTCTCAAGGGCAATTAAGGATGGGCAATCAATGCTGGCCTAGCCAGTGACACCCACATCTCATGAATGAATAAAAAAAAGAGGATTCCCAAATCGAACCCCCTACAGTCCGGTTAGCTAACACTGAAATGTTTGGGAAATTAGCTACCGTACTCTCCTATTTAAACACAGAACAGAGAGGAGACCAAAAAAGGCTGCTCACAGCATTTAAAGGGATCTGCAGGGACAAACCAGGGTGCACAACCCTAACCCTACACAATGTGGATGTAGGAGAGTCCCGTCCCATAAAACAAAGCCCCTATCACCTAGGTCCCAGGAAACTGACCCAGGTTTGGGAGGAAATTCTAACTGAAGACCTAGAAATTAAAGATTTAAATTCTGAAAGGAGACTCAGAAAAGGTCATTAGCCAAAGCTAAACCCTAAACACAAAACGGTTTTTGGGGCAGATTTGGAGGGTGGTGATGGTGGTGATTGCAAGTCACGTATCCAAACTAAGGAGCAATTGTAGACCAGGCTGAATGAGTTGGAACAGCAGGAAAAGATGCAGGGTGAAATTGATAAGTGGTCTCAATCTGGAAGGAAAACAAATCCAGCACTGGGTTAAAGTACAAAATGACTATGAAGCATTTCAAGGCAGGCTTAAAACTTTGCCTGACAAAGTATCTTATGATGTTATGGTGCCATTTGGCCTATTTGCATTTATGCCAGGACAGCTAATCCGCACAAATGAAGTCACCAGTTTACTAGGTGACTATTTGTTTGCAAAGTGCTCTGCAAAGGAATTTGTTGACCTGGTGGTACACAAGATAAACCAGGTACAAAAATCACTGGATGATCTTTACAAAGTTATGAACAACTTTGAATAGAGAAACTGGAAAAGGAGGGTATTGTAGAAATAAATGAGGAAATTCAATATATGTTGGAGCACAAGCTGGTTGAGCCCAGTCAGAGCAGTTGGAGTTCCCTAGTTGTGCTCGTGGCCAATCCCAGATTTAAAAAAAATTAAACCAGAGCATGGCTATGACAGTGAGACCTATGAGTGCGTGTGTACAGTTTCTTTTTAATTTGCGACCTCATAATGAAATGTTCCTGTCGTCACGTTCTATTTCGCATGGTGTCATGCCAACTTGCTTTGTTGAATGATAATTTTCTTTCGTCCACTGACGGGACTTCTGAATTTATATTTTTTGAAGAAATTTAAGAGAGAACATATGAAGGATGACTTTGCTGGCAGCTTAGGATGGCCACCTTATTTGCAACACTGTATCCTACATTGCAAGCCTGTGAGGTAGAGGCGAAATGGCTGCTCATCCCAGCAAGAACCAAGACACAGGACGTTTAAGGGGACTTTTTATCAAGAAGAGAAAGACTGCTACCGTGTTTGAATCATTGGGTGACCGTCATGTGGCAAGCCCCTCCCCATCTGTGGTTTTGAGGTTGTGTTTTCTCCACAGCAACAAGGAGAAGCTTCTGGACTCTGACACGTGGAGTCCCTCTCCCTCCATTTCAGCTTACAAGCTTCGAACTCTGCCTGTTGACAGACCATCTTTGCATACTCCGGCTACAATCAGAAACCCTGTTGGAGGAAATCATTCGTATCACTGTCTCCAAGACACCCACTGAACCAGTCATCTACATCTTGAAGCTAAAAGCCTCAGGACCACCGAATTCAGCTAGAAGCCAGACAAATCACCATTTTTTTGCTATGAACTCTAACTCAACCAATCTACCTTTTCCCACTCTGACCTATTTGTGTATGTGTAAACCTCTAGTGTGTGTGAGTGAAAGTTAGCACGTAGTTTATTATTTTCATTAGTTCGGTTTAGATACAATAAAGTTAACCTCTTTCTTTGTTAAACTCAAGAAAATCTGTCCAATTGGTTCTTTTTATGATCATAGCAAGTAAGTAATCATCCACCCACTGAACTGGTCAATACATCCATTTTAAGGAAGAATTAAGCCTGTTGTGGTCAAACAAGGAGAGGGAAACCCTTCAATGCCTCCTCACTTGACCGTAACACTATCCTTAACTTCCCTGGTTAACCATGGATGGATCTTCCTTGCTGAGTTTTTGTTTTTTAATGGAATGTATTTTTGTTGAACATTTTGAATTGTTTCTTTAAATGTTTCCCTCTGTTTATTTACCACCGTACCTTTCACTTTATTTACCCAGTCAACCTTAGCCAGCTCTCCCCTCATTTCTATGTAATTGGTTTTGTTTAATTTTTAAAGATTCTTGTTTGGCACTGGAGTATGTCGCTTTCAAACTTAATGTGGAATTCAATTGTATTATGATCACTTCTTCCCAGAGGATCTTTTACTATGATATTACTAATTAAAACCTGCCTCATTACACAATACTAGATCTAAAATAGCTTTATCCCCAGTTGGTTGCACAATGTATTCTAGGAAACTATTTTGAAAGCATTCTACAAACTCATCTTCCAGACTATCTTTGCCAATTTGACTTGTCCAGTCTATATGAAGATTACAGTTCCCCCATGATTATTACATTGCCTTTGTTACAAGCTGCAGTTATTTCTTGCTTAATGCTTGCTTAGGTTGTAACAACCAGTTTCAATCATCTGTGATTTTATCCAACAATGAAATAAATTGTTTAATCCAACATTGTTTTTTAAATCTTAATTTGTTCTCTTTTCCCAACTTTTCTTTCTAAATCCAGCAAATCCAGATCTAAAGGATGCAGAGGACCAGTTTGGTCGGACACCACTGATGTATTGTGTGCTTGCTGACAGATTGGACTGTGCTGAGGCACTCATTAAGGCTGGAGCTAATGTTAACAAAGCAGACCGCAGTCAGAGGACTGCTTTACATCTTGCAGCACAAAAGGTAAGCATTGTTAAGGATATCCATATCACAAAAATGAAGCATTTTGTCGAAGATTTCCATGGTATTATTATTCTTCAGCTATGTCACAGTATATGTGAAAATACAAACAATGACAGACAATTAAATTCCCTCTAGTCCATCCAGCCTTTTCCACACAATTGTAATAATTTGTGTATCGTAATATATACACTCTTTACCCCACCCAAAATCATGTTGATCTCCTAGGAGAGGCAAGAAACCAGATAATAAGTTAAAAATCAGTGTCACTGACAGAAAACTATTCCTGATTTATCTTGATACAAATTTTAGTCATTTTGTTTCAGCTAAGTATCCAATCGAGGATCCTAGCTATTCAATTGAAATACAAACATTTGTTGCATATATTGGAATGTGTTTGATTGGCAGCATTCTTTTAGAACTTGACAGACAGTTATTTAAATTTAAAAGCAAAATACTGCGGATGCTGGAAATCTGAAATAAAAACGAGAAATGCTGGAAATACTCAGCAGGTCTGGCAGCATCTGTGGAGAGAGAAGCAGAGTTAACGTTTCAGGTCGGTGACTGAAGTTCCGAAGAAGGGTCACCGACCTGAAACGTTAACTCTGCTTCTCTCTCCACAAATGCTGCCAGACCTGCTGAGTATTTCCAGCATTTCTTGTTTTTAGTTATTTAAATTTGTTTTGTCTCGTTCTCTTTTCTAGAAAGTATTTCTCAGCCTGGCTGGGTCAAATTGATGAGTTAGTCTGAAAACTATCTGACAGTGATAGTCCGGACAGATGACTTCCATGGACAATGAGGAAAGGGAAAGCAGTGTACATAGCAGTGATGATTAAGAGTTACTTTCTACTCAGTAGAAAGCTTAGTTTTATAACTCCTGTAAAATCCATGTTGTGTTACTGCTAGTATTCACTTACTCCTATACTGTTTTAATCAATGTATTTGACAGTTAAAGCTTAAATCATTGTCTACTGTTATTCTACCACCTTCCAAAGTCAAGGAAGATCACTAAGCAAAAACAAAAGTAAAAAACTTCTGTGTTCAATCTTTGAAAACAGAACGAGTGTGCCTAAATATTTGGATAAGCAAAAACACTCTCAGATTCATACAACATAGGAGGAGGAAATTCAGCCCATTATGTCTGTGAGCTCTGTCCAACTCTTTAACAGTGCAATCCAATTAGTTCCACCCCTGTGCTCTTATCCCAGAGCCCTGTAATATCTTGCACAGCCTTATCAATTTGTCTTGCAATCTTAAAAGATTTGTGTATGTGAACACTCAAGTCTCTCTTTTCCTGTACCCCCTTTAAAATTGTATCATATAGTTTATATTACCTCTTCTCATTTTTCCTGACAAAATGTATTCTGTGGAGAATATGGAGTGAAAGCTTTCCTACAGCACTGAAGAATGGTGTAAGAGAAATGTAAGAGAAACAGCATGGATTAACACGAAACAAAGAGTTAGGTTACAGGTTTGCATCCCTGGAAAGAAAACTCTTCTCCAAGTCAGTTGTAACTAAATCCTAGATGCCTTACCTTTGGTCTTTTTTTTGCAATACTTCTGCAGCTGTCAATCTGTTCAACCATTGCCTTATGTCCTCCTTTAATACCCTTATCCCCAGTAACATCCTTATTTTTTCCCCATCTTTGGCTCCTCAAGTCTAAGGGTTGCAGACCTTTGATTACATGGCATTTAACTGGTTGAGACATCCATCATCAAATCTGGCTGGATCACATCACAAAGAATACCTACTTCCACCTACATTACACTACCTGTCTCTGTCGCTGCCTTGGACCATCTACTAAAGCCTTCACCCTGGCTAGCCCTCCATCCTCTGTAATGTCAGCTGATTCAAACCTCTGCCCACATCCTAGCCCATACCAGATTGTGCTCACCTATTACCCCTCTTCTGGCTGACCTATATTAACAGTGTTGGGAAACCAGAAAGCAATGTAAAATTCTTATTTTGTGTTTAAATCCCTTCAGTGGCTCACCACCCCCAATCTCTGTATCCATCTACAGTTTCCCCCACACCACACCAGAAGACTCCATTCATCTGAATCTCGCATTTTGTGCATTCCCCCTACCTTCGCTCCACAATTGGCAGCCTTGCTTTCAGCCATCTTGGACCCACACTTTAGCATTCCCGCTGTGACCTCTCCAACTCTCTCTCCTCCTTTTAACACTTTTCTCTTAAAACCTATTTCTTTGTCAAGCTCTTGGTCATCCCTCCGAATATCTCCATCTTTACCTTAGCATCAGCTATCATATTTTGTTTAGACATAGACAGAGAGAGATACAGCACTGAAACAGGCCCTTCGGCCCACCGAGTCTGTTCCGACCAACACCACCCATTTTATACTAATCCTATGTTAATCCCACCATTCTCCTACCACCTACCTACACTAGGGTCAATTTACAATGGCCAATTTACCTATCAACCTGCAAGTCTTTGGCTGTGGGAGGAAACTGGAGCACCCGGCGGAAACCCACGCGGTCACAGGGAGAACTTGTAAACTCCGCACAGGCAGTACCCAGAACCGAACCCGGGTCACTGGAGCTGTGAGGCTGCGGTGGTAACCACTGCGCCACTGTGCCGTTTATGAAACCCCTTTGGACATTTTTAAAGGTGGTTATAAAAGCAGGTTGTTAATGGTTTTTGCTTGGATCAAAGAAGGTTGAAACAGTGTACTCCAAGGAGTATTACTGGGTTCACTTTGTTCTTGATGTATATTATTTGAACAGACATAATGAGCATAATATCGAATTTAAGACAACACAGAAGTAGGTTGTACAGCTAACAGTGATGACTACTGCTTATTATTACAGACGCAGCATTTACACACATTCAACATGTGTCATAAAAATAGTAGTCTAATTTGTATTATAATGTAAGAACGCTCTTTTCCTGTCCATTGCAAAACTGACTATATCCTATATCTCTTCACTATGAGGACCATGCTCTTGGCATACAATTTGAGTCTGCTTACATATTCATGGACATGAGCTACAGTGACCTCCAGCAACAACTTATATTTATATAGCACCTCTAAGATAACAAAACGTCCCAAGGCACTTCACAGCTGTATTATAAAACAAAATATGGCACTGGGCCACATAAGGTTAGATGACCTTAATTAAATGATTAATCAAAGAGGTAGGTTTTAAGGAGTAGCTTAAATGTGGAAAGCAAGGCAGCGAGGTTTAGGGAGAGAATTCCAGAGCTTAGGGCCTAGCCAACTGAAGGCATGGCCAACAATGGTGGAGTGATTAAAATCAGGAATGCTCAAGAGGCCAGAATTCAATGAGCGCAGGTATCTTGGAGGGTTGTGGGGCTGGAGGAGATTACAGAGATAGGAAGGGGAAAAGCAATGGAGGGATTTGAAAACAAGGATGATAATTTTAAAATCAAGACACTGCTTGACCAAGAGCCAAGATAGGTCAGCGAGCACAGGGGTGATAGGTGAATGGGACTTGGTGTGAGTAAGGACACGGACAGCAGAGTTTTGGATAAGCTCAAGTTTACATAGGGTAGAATATGGGAGACCGGCCAGGAGTGCCTAACGTACTCTCAAACAACTTTGAAACGGACTTCTGGGGTTGTCTCAGAAACTTGTTACGTGTGTAAAAGTCATTGCACAACCTGCCAAATTCTCTGAGGGTCTCCTTGGTTATGTGGATTAAGATTCTGATTTGTTCCACTCTAGTTGCTACATTGTCGAATTCCGTTTTTAAACATTATTTGATTTGTCTGCAAAAGTATTGCCTACTCTATGCTGTTGCTTTCAGTATTTTGAAACAAATAATGTGTATATGTTAAAGTTTTTTTAAAAAGTTGCATTTGTACAATGCATCATCATGTCCAATGTACATCCCAAAGCCCTTCGCAACCAATTCATTCATTTTGAATTGGCTACTGTGTGCAAATGTAGTGGCTAATTTGTGCACAGAAAGGCCCAAGATAATTGGATAAATGACCAATAATCACTTTTGGCTAGGCCATTGGGAGAACTCCCTGTACTTCTATGAATCAGACCATGTGATATTTTACATCCACCCAAATAGTAGATAGGGCCTCAGCTTTACCAAAAGGCAGGATGGCTGGCAAGGCAGCACTCCTTCAGTATTGCATTGAAGTGTTAGCCTGTTTGATCTGCTCCAGTTTGGAGTGTGGATTTCCATACATAACAGGAAAATAACTAAACAATTGGTATTTATTCATTTGTAGTGCAGTGTACTGCACAGCAGCTACATGATTGGGTTGGCATCCCACACCTATGAAAGATGATGGACATGCAGCAAACAATCCATTTAGGTGGGGTGTCTTCTCTTAGTGCACCTTTGCTGATGGCTGTGAAGGAAAATCCTTGACAGGCACCTTCTGCCGCAGGTGCTGCATGTGAAGCTGCCAAGTGACGCTGTGAGTTGTTGTTTTTAACGTTGGCACCTGTTGCCAAGCTGCTGTTGCAACTGGTCATCATGGTAGTGTACACTAGTCCACAGGATGTGTTGCCATTTCCCTCTTTTAGCAGCTATTGACTCCAGGTGCGATAGTCAACATTTAGGGCCTCCATGTCACGCTTGCAAGCATCCTTGAAGCGGAGCTTTGGACACCCCACTGGTCGTCTGGCGCCGGATATCTCGCCATGCATGGGTACGCGACCGTCTTCCATTCTGTAGGCGTGTCCAATCCACTGAAGCTGCCTCTGTTTGATTAGTGCCAATACACTTGGGAGCTCTGTCTTTGAGAGGACTGTCACATTTGTGATTTTGTCCTGCCAGGATATACCCATAATGCGCCGTATTTCCTGGTAGCTGTAAATTGCCCATGTTTCACAGCCATACTGCAAGGTGCTGAGAACATAGGCCTTGTAAACCATGAGCTTGGTCCTAAGGGTCAGCTTGGTGTTATCCCATGCGCGTTTCACAAGTCGGCCAAAGGTGGTAGCTGTTTTCCCTATGCATGTATCGAGCTCTGCATCAAGGGGCAGATTGTCTGTCACCGTGGACCCAAGGTAGCAGAATTTGCTAACCACTTCCAGAGAGGTGTTATTTAGTGTGATCAAGGGTGGAGATGCAACACCTTGCCCCTTGACCAGGGTTTTCTTGACGCTTATAGTCAAGGGGAACAAGTTACAGGCATGGGAGAGGCGGTCCATGAGCCTCTGTAGCTGAATTTCCATGTGAGCGACTAGCTCAGCATCATCAGCATAGTGGAGTTCTCTAATCAGGGCGTGATGTGTTTTTGTCTTCACTTTCAGCCTTGATAGATTGTTGAGCTTGCCATCTGCCCTAGTGTGCAAGTAGACTCCTTCCATATCTGGAGAGAAGGCGAAGGTCAGGAGCATGGAAAAGAAGATGCCAAACAGAGTGGAGGCTAGGACAGAACCCTGTTTCACTCCATTCTTCACTCTGAAACTGTCAGAGGTGGAGCCATCAAACTGTACATGTTGTTGTGGAAGGAGCATTTGAGACTGACGAGTTTCGGTGGACAGCCAATTTTTCCCTTCTCTTCTGACTGTGTCAAATGCCTTAATGAGATCTATGAAAGTAAGCTAAAGGGGTATACTCTGTTCCCTACACCTCTCCATACGCCAGCTACAAGAGAAGATCATATCCACAGTAGATGTGCAAGCATGGAAACTGCACTGTGCTTCCGGGTACACTTGATCGACAAGTAACTGGAGTCTTTTTAGTATGATCCTAGCAAAGGCCTTCCCTGTGATGCTAAAGAGTGAGATGCCCCTGTAGTTGTTGCAGTCTCCTCTGTTCCATTTTCTGCAGAGTGTGATGATTTTGGCATCACGTATCTCCTGTGGAACAGAGCTTACTTTCCAGTAGAAAAGGAGAAGGTCATAAAGGTGTGGCAATAGATGGGACTTTCCGTGCTTGAGCAGGATGGCTGGGTTCTGTCTTTGCTGCGTGTCCTTCTGATGGCTAGGCGGTCTAAGGCCTTCTTGAGCTCCAGTGATGAGGGTTCTTCATCTAATTCATCCATGACAGGACATTGCAGGACAGCATCGAACACAGACTGGGAAATGTTCGACTCACAGGAGTACAGTTCACAGTAATGTTCAGCCCAGCAGGACATCTGTTTACTTCTGTCAGTGAGTACTTCACCATCTGTCGACTGCAAGGGAGCAACTTTGGTGATGGCAGGGTCAAGTGTCCTCTTGATCCCTTCGTACATAGCTTGTAGATTTCCTTTATCACATGCAGTTTGGATTTCTTGACAAAAGCTGATCCAGTGTTTGTTTGCACAGTATCGCCCTCTCCTTTGCATGGCTGTCTTGGCTACTTTTAGGTCATGCAGTGTCTTAGCTGTTGGGTTTATGTTGTGCATCATGTAGGCTTTGTTTTTTGCATCAATGACAGATATCATCTCAGCTAAGTAGGTCTCAAAACAGCCCTTGTTGCAGGTTCCACCTTTACCAAATGATGCTTCTGCTGTTCAAAGATGATTGAGCTTAGTGACTTTCAAGCTTCATCGATGCCAGCATTGGTGCTTCCCATTAAGGCTTTGGTGGGTAGCAAACGTTCTAGTGACAGTGCGAAATGCTGGTGTTTGGAATCGTTGCTGATTTGCCTATACATGGTTATGATCACATTATTATAAAGACACATTTGTTTCTTAAAAGCCTGAATTGTTGTTATCTGGTGTCTGCATTGAAACATTTATAAAACAATGTAAACCACTTGTGGAAATGTGTTATGCCATTTACTCAAATAAGAATGACATTTGTTTTAGGAAAATTTGATATGGTTACAAATAGGGCTGTCAGGCCTCTCACGTTAATATAATTTTGTTGCAGGTTGCAATTAAATTACCACCAGTAATTTAGTCAAACCTGGTTGTTTTCCCCACCTCCAATTATATATCAGAACCCAGTGCCTATTTTGTTGGACAGTATGCCAACTTCAAATATAATGAACACTGTGGAGATGTTAATTTGATTTGGAATTTTGCATGTTCTTTACTGATTTAAAAACCAGCATCAATAAAGAGAGATCTTGATCTAGAGATGGAAACAAAACTTGAGAAAGCAGAGAGCACCTTGTGAAGATAATGCTCGAGACATATGCCTGTCATGTAGGCTTCTATTGACAAATGCAGCCTACTATTGACATTGTGTCCCTTGATAATAGTTACTATGCAGGCTTCTCTTTGCTGGTCAAATGCCTTAATTGTTCTGGCCTTTCCTTCAGTCAAAGTTGGAACATCACTATAGGAAAAGGAGGAGGAGCAAGTCTTGTTACTAGCCTGGCAGAGCACACTGTCTGAACTGCTGGGAACAATCAACCTGTCATAATGTTATGATTTGTTCATTTTTATACCTTTTATTAGCCTTCACTTGTTTTGCCATTTGGCTTCTGGGGCAGCTGAAATGCTGTCTAATTTGAAAGGTTTGCTTCTGTCAAAATGGCCTCAACAGGGGCAGTGTTAACTGTAGTGACAAATAATCAATACCTGTCCTTGTCATGTGGAATGTGTGTAGTTGGGCCTTTCATCTAGAGGATTAGGGGTCTAATTGGATTGAGAATAGGGAGGGTGGGCTGTTGGTCTGTCCTGTCAGTGCTGTGGAGCTGTCAGTTGTCATCCTTGTTCATATCAGAGCAGAGAGGTGGCAGACATAACTTTCAAAGGCTTGCAAACAAAGTATTCTGAATGAGGCTCAAAATAGAACTGAGAAATTTATAAAAAGGTTTACCTGCATGACAGTCATTATTGCAGAAGAAGCAGATTGTACTGTTATTAAAGAGCCGCTTATTCTCATTATGCCAGAAAATCTTTATAAAAATGTAAATCTTTGAAATAAGGAGTTCAGCAAGAACCTGTAAGATAAAATAATCAGTTCAATTTCATAAGATTCAAAAATCCCAGCGTTATGAGTTTAGAATTTATTGCCTATTTTAGAATGGGTAAAACCAAACTAATGAGTTTCAAATGCTGCATAGATTACAAATGGGATTAAGAGGATTACATTAAGAGTGAAAGTTAAAATATTAATGTGGGTAATTGAACTGTTTAACTGTTGTAATGACTGGGCAGAATCTTTATTACTAAGATATAGTTAGATACCTATTCATTTCACAAAGCTAAGTCTATAGCAATGTTTAATTGTTATTTAGGTGTTATAGAGAGTTTTTCAAGCAATAACCATTGTCGAATTGGAAGGTGGACATATTTTTTCTTTGTATTTCACATCGTTGGTCCAACTTTCTTGGTATAACTAAAATCTTCTTTAATCCCAATGGAAGCTCATCCTAGCTAGCAGTTAAACATAAATTTTCAGTAGATGATCACTTAATTGAAAGGACTTTGCCAGTCTCTCTGAATCCTAGTATGAATTACTACTGACATTGCAAGCTTAAAAAAATTTAAGAATCACATTTTCTGAATGTAAATGTTTTTTTATTTTAGATTCGAGTAACACAAACTCCTGCGTTTCTGAAGCATGCACATCATTTACCACAATTTAACTGGTTCTTTTTCTGCCTTCTATTCCTGTTTTATCTTATCTGTTTCACTAAATCCTGAGTATAATAGTGGTTAGTTTTATTCTTTCCTATCACAGTGGGTCAGTTGATCAAATTCCATAAAAAGTAGAGGAACCAGAGTAATGGAACCTTAGAACAGAGAGAAGGTTCATGGAATCTCTCCGCACGCATGCATATAGGGAATAGTACAGTTTAGAGATGCCCATGTTCTTTGTGTAATCTTCGTGTTTAGTGGTGAATTATTAGAATTAGACTTAGAATTAGAACATTACAGCATAGTACAGGCCCTTCGGCCCTCGATGTTGCGCCGACCTGTGAAACCATCTGACCTACACTATTCCATTTTCATCCATATGTCTATCCAATGACCACTTAAATGCCCTTAAAGTTGGCGAGTCTACTACTGTTGCAGGCAGGGCGTTCCACGCCCCTACTACTCTCTGAGTAAAGAAACTACCTCTGACATCTGTCCTATATCTATCACCCCTCAACTTAAAGCTATGTCCCCTCGTGTTTGCCATCACCATCCGAGGAAAAAGACTCTCACTATCCACCCTATCTAACCCTCTGATTATCTTATATGTCTCTATTAAGTCACCTCTCCTCCTCCTTCTCTCCAACGAAAACAACCTCAAGTCCCTCAGCCTTTCCCCGTAAGACCTTCCCTCCATACCAGGCAACATCCTAGTAAATCTCCTCTGCACCCTTTCCATAGCTTCCACATCCTTCCTATAATGCGGTGACCAGAACTGCACGCAATACTCCAGGTGCGGTCTCACCAGAGTTTTGTACAGCTGCAGCATGACCTCGTGGCTCCGAAACTCGATCCCCCTACTAATAAAAGCTAATACACCATATGCCTTCTTAACAGCCCTATTAACCTGGGTAGCAACCTTCAGGGATTTATGCACCTGGACACCAAGATCTCTCTGTTCATCTACACTACCAAGAATCTTCCCATTAGCCCAGTACTCTGCATTCCTGTTACTCCTTCCAAAGTGAATCACCTCGCACTTTTCCGCATTAAACTCCATTTGCCATCTCTCAGCCCAGCTCTGCAGCCTATCTATGTCCCTCTGTACCCTACAACATCCTTCGGCACTATCCACAACTCCACCGACCTTAGTGTCATCCGCAAATTTACTAACCCACCCTTCTACACCCTCTTCCAGGTCATTTATAGAAGTGACAAACAGCAGTGGCCCCAAAACAGATCCTTGCGGTACACCACTAGTAACTAAACTCCAGGATGAACATTTGCCATCAACCACCACCCTCTGTCTTCTTTCAGCTAGCCAATTTCTGATCCAAAGCTCTAAATCACCTTCAACCCCATACTTCCGTATTTTCTGCAATAGCCTACCATGGGGAACCTTATCAAATGCCTTACTGAAATCCATATACACCACATCCACTGCTTTACCCTCATCCACCTGTTTGGTCACCTTCTCGAAAAACTCAATAAGGTTTGTGAGGCACGACCTACCCGTCACAAAACCGTGCTGACTATCGCTAATGAACTTATTCTTTTCAAGATGATTATAAATCCTGTCTCTTATAACCTTTTCCAACATTTTACCCACAACCGAAGTAAGGCTCACAGGTCTATAATTACCAGGGCTGTCTCTACTCCCCTTCTTGAACGAGGGGACAACATTTGCTATCCTCCAGTCTTCCGGCACTATTCCTGTCGACAATGACGACATAAAGATCAAGGACAAAGGCTCTGCAATCTCCTCCCTAGCTTCCCAGAGAATCCTAGGATAAATCCCATCTGGCCCAGGGGACTTATCTATTTTCACACTTTCCAAAATTGATAACACCTCCTCCTTGTGAACCTCAATCCCATCTAGCCTAGTAGCCTGAATCTCAGTATTCTCCTCGATAACATTTTCTTTCTCTACTGTAAATACTGACGCAATATATTCTTTTAACACTTCCCCTACCTCCTCTGATTCCACACACAACTTCCCACTACTATCCTTGATTGGCCCTAATCTAACTCTAGTCATTCTTTTATTCCTGATATACCTATAGAAAGCCTTAGGGTTTTCCCTGATCCTATCCGCCAATGACTTCTCGTGTCCTCTCCTTGCTCTTCTTAGCTCTCCCTTTAGATCCTTCCTGGCTAGCTTGTAACTCTCAAGCGCCCTAACTGAGCCTTCACGTCTCATCCTAACATAAGCCTTCTTCTTCCTCTTGACAAGCGCTTCAACTTCTTTAGTAAACCACGGCTCCCTCGCTCGACAACTTCCTCCCTGCCTCACAGGTACATACTTATCAAGGAAACGCAGTAGCTGCTCCTTGAATAAGCTCCACATTTCGATTGTTCCCATCCCCTGCAGTTTTATGACCAATGCAGGTAGAGTAATTGAGAATAGATTACATTAGATGGATAAATTTTTTGACTTACCATTGTAACATTCATAGGAATGGGAGAAAGAGTAAATAATGCAGAACAATGCAACTAGGTTTAGTCTTTTAGGTAACTGGGCTCTTGGATCCCATCAGAGTACTGCATTTAAATCTGGGCCCTAATTAAAAGGAGAATATTATTGCCCTTCGGAGAGTGAAAAGGTGAATAGTAAAGATAATTCCAGGTATTGCTCTGTGGAATGCACATCCTGTGCCGTGTGGAAAATCTTGGACGCTTCTCATGGCCTGGACGACCACATATGCCAAAAGTGTCACCAGCTGGAGCAACTCGAGCTCTGGGTTTCGGAACTTGAGTGGTGGCTGGAGTCACTATTTTTTTTTTATTTGTTCATGTAATGTGGGCATCACTGGCTCGGCCAGCATTTATTTCCCATCCCTAATTGCCCTTGATTCTCAGAGGGCATTTAAGAATCAACCACATTGCTCTGGATCTGGAGACACATGTAGGCCAAACCAGGTAAGGATGGCAATGGTTTCATGGTCATCATTAGACAAGCCTTTTCAGATTTTCCAGATTTTATTAATTGAATTCAAATTTCACCATCTGCCATGGTGGGATTTGAACTCATGTCCCCAGAGCACTAGCCTGGGCCTCTGGGCTTCAATCGGCAATGGTTTCATGGTCATCATTAGACTAGCTTTTTCAGATTTTATTAATTGAATTCAAATTTCACCATCTGTCGTGGTGGGATTTGAACTCATGTTCCCGGAGCACTAGCCTGGGCCTCTGGGCTACTAATTCAGTGACATTACCACTACGTCACCGTCTCCCCATATGGTGCATCCGCAAGGTTGAGAGTTTCGTGGATAGCATGTTTCTGGATGTGGTCACCCCACAGCTTAAGAGAGTGCAGGCAGAGAGAAATAGGTGATTGCCAGGTGGTCAACGAAAACCAGGCAAGTAGTGCAGGAGTCCCCAGAGTGCATCTCCGTCTCCAGTTCTGAATACTAGTGAGAGTGATGTTTCCTGTGGGGAGCGCAGGCAGAGCCAAGTCCACAGCACTGTGGGTGACTCAGTTGCAGAGGCTGGAAGGAAGAAGAATGGAAGAGTAATAATGATAGGGGATTCAAGCGTGAGGGGAACAGACAGGCACTTCTGCGACCACAGACATGACCGCAGGATGGTATATTGCCCCCTTGGTGCCAGGGCCAAAGATGTCAGTAAGCAGCTATAGGACATTCTGAGTGGGAAGGGTGAACGGCTAGAGGTCGTGGTCCATATCGCTGCCAGTGACATAGGCAGAAAGAGGGATGAGGTCCTGTAGGCAGAGTTTAGGGAGCTAGGAGAGAGATTGAAAAACAGGACCTCAAAGGTAGTAAACTCCAGATTACTCCCAGTGCCATGTGCTAGTGATTACAGAAATAGGAAGATCAAGCCGATGAATATGTGGCTGGAGAGATGGTGCAGGAGGGAAAGTTTTAGATTCCTGAAGCAGTGGCACCCTTCTGCGGGCAGTGGGCTTCTACGGGCAGAGGGTTGCACCTCAACAGGGCTGGGACCAATATCCTCGGTGGGGGTTTAGCTAGTGCTGTTGGGGACGGTTTAAACTAACTTGGCAGGAGGATGGGAACCTGAGAGTAGATACAGAAGGAAGAGAAGAAAAGTTGGAAATGGAAGGCAGAAAATTAGTAATCGTGTCTGGAAAGCAGAGGAAGCAAAGGCTAGAAAATAGATAACAAGGGAGTTTGCCAGTGCTAAATGGTATGTACTTCAATGCAAGAAGTCTAAGGAATAAGGCAGATGAGCTGAGAGCACAGATTGATGCCTGGAAGTATGATATTACAGCTGTTACTGAGACACGGCTGAAAGAAGGGCAGGAATGGTTGTTCAACATTCCTGGTTACAGGGGTTTTCAGACAAGATAGAGAGGGAGATGAAAAGGGTGGGGGGGGGGGGTGGTGGGGGGGGGGGGGTGATTGCAATATTGATCAAAGAAACAATTATGCCTGTGAGGAGGAATGCTATGTTTGAAGGATCATCAAATGAGGTCGTATGGATTAAACTGAAGAACAAAAAAAGGGGGTAATCACACTACTGGGAGTTTACTCCCAGACCCCAAACAGTCAGAGGAAGATAGAAGAGCAAATATATAGGCATATTTCTGAGAAGTGCAAAGACAATAGGACAGTAATAGTGGGAGATTTCATCTGCTTCACATTAACTTGGATAGAATTGGTGTGAAAAGCATAAAGGGAGCAGAATTCTTAAAATGCATTCAGGAGAACCTTTTTAGCCAGTACACAGCAAGCCCAACAAAGGTGAGGGGGGGTGGGGTGGTGGGGGGGGGGGCGGTGTAAGTCTGGACATAGTTCTAGGGAATGAATCTGGGCAGGTGGGAGGGGTATCAGTTGGGGAGCACTTTGGTGGAAGTGATCATAATTCAGTTAGATTTACGGTCGCTATGCCAAAGGACAAAGATAGACCAGGAATAAAAATTCTCAATTGGAAAAAGTTAATATTGCTAAGCTGAGATGTGATTTAGCTAAAGTGGACTGGAAATAGTTACTTGAAGGTAACTAAGTGCTAGATTGATGGGAGGCATTCAAGGAAGAGATAGTGAGGGTTCAGAGCGAGTATGTTCCCTTAAAGAAGAAGGGTGGGACTAACAAATCCAGACCCCCTCTGGATGTCAAGGCGTTTAAAGGAGAGGATAAAGAAAAAAGGGAAGTTTATGGCAGATACCAAGGGCTCAATACTGCAGAAAACCTAGAGGAGTATAAAAAGTGCAGGGCTGAAATTAAAGAGGAAATTAGGAAAGCAAAGAGAGAACATGAAAAAGTATCAGCAAGTAAAATCAAGGAAAACTCAAAGATTTTTTATAAATACATAAGGAGCAAGAGGATAACTAAAGAAAGAGTAGAGCCTATTAGGGATCATAAGGGTAACCAGTCCGTGGAGGTGGAGGATGTGGGTATGGTTCTTCATGAATATTTTGCATCTGTTTTGACAAGAGAGGGACAATACAGATATTGTAATCAGGGAGGAGGAGTGTGAAATATTAGATGAAATTAACGTAGTGAGAAAGGATGTATTAAGGGGTTTAACATCATTGAAAGTGGATAAATCCCCATGCCCAGATGAAATGTATTCTACGCTGTTGAGGGAAGCAAGAGAAGAAATTGTGGAAGCTCTGACCATCGTTTTCCAATCCTGTCTGGCTACAGGCATGGTGCTAGAGGACTGGAGGACACGCAACATTGTACCATTGTTTAAAAAGGGAGAAAAGGATAGATCGAGTAATTTGGCCAGTCAGCCTAACCTCTGGTGGTGGGAAAATTATTGGAAAAAATTCTGAGGGACATAAATCTTCATTTAGAAAGACACAGATTAATCAAAGACAGCACAGATTTGTTAAGGGTTCTGATGAATGATCACTGACCTGAAACGGTAACTCTGCTTCTGTCTCCACAGATGCTGCCAGATCTGCTGAGTATTTCCAGCACTTCTTGTTTTTATTTGTTAAGGGAAGGTTGAGTCTGACTAACATGATTGAATTTTTTGAGGACGTAATAAGGAGGGTCGATGAGGGCATTGCATTTGATGTAATCTATATGCGTTTTAGCAAGGCTTTTGATAAGGTCTCACATGGCAGACTGGTCATAGAAGTAAAAGCCTGTGGGATCCAAGGCAAAGTGGCAAGCTGAGATCCAAAATTGGCTCAGAGGCAGGAAGTAAAGGGTAATGGTCGATGGGCATTCTTGTGACTGCAAGGCTAGGCCAGCATTTATTGCCCATCCCTAATTGCCTTTGAGAAGGTGGTGGTGAGCTGCTTTCTTGAACCGCTGCAGTCCATGTGAGGTAGGTACACCCACAGTGCTGTTAGGAAGGGAGTTCTAGGATTTTGACCCAGCCACCATGAAGGAACAGCGATATAGTTCCAAGTCAGGATGGTGTGTGACTTGGAGGGGAACTTGCAGGTGGTGGTGTTCCCATGCATTTGCTGCCCCTGTCCTTCTAGTTGGTAGAGGTCGCGGGTTTGGAAGGTGCTGTCTAAGGAGCCTTGGTGTGTTGCTGCAGTGCATCTTGTAGATGGTACACACTGCTGCCACTGTGCGTCAGTGGTGGAGGGAGTGAATGTTTGTGGATGTGGTGCCAGTCAAGCAGGCTGCTTTGTCCTGGATGGTGTCGAGCTTCTTCAGTGTTGTTGTAGCAGCACCCATCCAGGCAAGTGGAGAGTATTCCATCACGCTCCTGACTTGTACCTTGTAGATGGTGGACAGGCTTTGGGGAGACAGGAGATGAGTTACTCGCTGCAGGATTCCTAGCTTCTGACCTGCTCTTGTAGCCACGGTATTTATATGTCTACTCCAGTTCAGTTTCTGGTCAATGGTAGCCCCTAGGATGTTGATAGCGAGGGATTCAGCAATGGTAATGCCATTGAATGTCAAGGGGAGATGGTTAGATTCTCTCTTTTTGGAAATGGTCATTGCCTGGCACTTGTATGGCGCAAATATTACTTGCCACTTATCAACCCAAGCCTGGATATTGTCCAGGTCTTGCTGCATTTCTACCTGGACTGTTTCAGATCTGAGGAGTCATGAATGGTGCTGAACATTGTGCAATCATCAGCGAACATCTCCACTTCTGACCTTATGATTGAAGGAAAGTCATTGATGAAGCAGCTGAAGATGGTTGGGCCTCGGACACTACCTTGGGGAACTCCTGCAGTGATGTCTTGGATCGCTGATGATTGACCTCCAAGAACCACAACCATCCTTCTTTGCGTTAGGTATGACTCCAACCAACAGAGTTTTCCCCCTGATTTCCATTGACTTCAGTTTTGCTAGGGCTCCTTGATACCATCCTCGGTCAAATGCTGCCTTGATGTCAAGGGCAGTCACTCTCACCTCACCTCTTGAGTTCAGCTCTTTTGTCCATGTTTGAACCAAGGCTGTAATGAGGTCAGGAGCTGAGTGGCCCTGGTGGAACCCAAACTGAGCGTCACTGAGCAGGTTACTGCTAAGCAAGTGCTGCTTGATGGCACTGTTGATGACACCTTCCATCACTTTACTGATGATTGAGAGTAGACTGATGGGGCGGTAATTGGCTGGGTTGGACTTGTCCTGCTTTTTGTGTACAGGACATACCTAGGCAATTTTCCACATTGCCGGGTAGATGCTATACTGAGAAGTATAGAGGAAAAGAGGGAGCTTGGAGTACATGCCCACAGATCCCTGAAGGTGACTGGGCAGGGACACAAGGTGGTCAAGAAGGCATACAGGATAATTACCTTTATTAGCTGAGGCACAGAGTATAAGAGCATGGAGATGTTGGAACTGTATAAAACACTGGTTCGGCCACAGCTGGAGTACTGCGTGCAGTTCTGGTCACTGCACTATAGGAATGATGTGATGTTGCCTGGAGTTGAGAATATTAGTTATGAGGAAAGATTGAATAGGCTAGGGTTGTTTTCTTTGGAACAGAAGAGGCTGAGGGGTGACCTGATTGAAGTATATAAAATTAAGAGGAATTTAGATAGAGTGGATGGGAAGGCCCTATTCCCTGTGGCTGAGGGCTCCATAACCAGGGGCATAGATTTAGGGTAAGAGGTAGGAGGTTTAGAGGGGATTCGAGGGGAAATTTATTGCACCCAAAATCAGTGGGAATCTGGAATTCACTGCCTGAAAGGGTAGTGGAGGCAGAAACCTTCATAACATTGAAAAAGTGCTTGGATTCGCACTTGAAGTGCCATAATCTACAAGGCTACAGACCAAGAGCCGAAAAGTGGGAATAGGCTGACTGGCCCCTTGTCGGCCAGGGCAGAGGCGATGGGCTGAATTGCTCTTTCTGTGCTGTAAATTTCTATGATTCTAGATGATGGATATTTAAGTTATGAAGGAAAGGCCAAAGAAGTTGTGACATCCAGTTGCCTTATTCCTCTGTAAATGCAAATTGCTTTTTTTTAAAGAAGAAACTTTTAGGGATCTAATTACATTTCAAGATTATGAAGGGAATCGATAAAAGTGACCTCAGCAAATTGTTCCTTATGAATATAGGGGAGACAAAACAGGTGAAAATGTTATGCGATTAGTAAGAAGGAAAATCATAATAGAGTTGAGAAAAATTGTGATGGTATAGATTCCTATATATGCCTCAAACTGTACAGATTCCCAACCATTATTTCGAATGTAACTGGACAAATTGCATAATTCACATCATCTTTGGAACCTATCATTTGTGTTCTGCCACTGCTAATAATTATCCTACAAGCAAAAATTGATTAAGATTCTATTCTTGTAAAGGGCTTGGAAATGCTTACAGGGTGATAGAAACCTGACAGCCAAGCCAGCAGGGTTTAATTGTTTAGGAAATTATGTATTCTAAAGATACTAATCAATTCATTGTGGTAAAATTTGCCCACTTTTTATAAAGAAATCTGGCAGCTCTTTCTGTTGTATTAGTTCTAGCAGCCTTATTAACAGTTAGGAAATACTAAGCATAAATACCAGTATGTCCATCTTGCTATGCATTATTCACTGGGGAGGAAGGGTCTTCAAAATTGCTAAGAGTCAATATTGCAAAGAACCTTTTGAAAGTTGTGATCTTGTAATGATATGTATTCTATAGGTGTGTTGAGCCTAATTTTTGGTTGTAGAACATATGACTGCTTACCTATAGCAATATAATGCAACAGTCTGCCAAATTCTTAATAAAATAATTCCTTTTAGTTTTAAAACACATGACGATATGTTTTCTGAATCTGAGTTCTAGACAAGTTGCACTTTGAGTGGATGATGATTTCATTAAATATTGTAGATCTCAAATTCAGTTCATTTTGTATGAAATGAATTTGTATAGTCCACAAAATACCAGGAGTTTCTTTAATGTTTTCCAAAAACGCAAGCAGTTAAGTCATGAATAATGTCATCTATGTATGTACATAGATATAGCTAAGCTCCAGGAGTGGAAAGTTGGAAATGGCTAAGTGCACAGAATATCTTTAATAGTCTGGACTTGTATTGACATCGGGTTTGAAAGTCCTTGCCTTAAAAGAGTTTGCTTAATTTGTTCCATTTTTTTCCGAGTAAGGTATGATCTGCATTTTGTAACACAACATCTGTACAATGCCTGGCAAGTTTACTAAGCAGGAGTAATAATGCAATTGCATAACAAAACTATTATTAGTTTGAAGGTAGACAGGCAATACTACAGTTCCTAGTAAAATGTTGAATCCTTCATCAAAAATGAAATTGGCCACATGGAATACTTTTCATCTGGTGGTCATTTATTTTGCAGTAGCTAGAATGATCAGAATGTTTTCTGACTGATAATATGGGTTACCCCTATAGAAGCAAGTTGCCCTTCTGCAATTGTAAAGTGACTAGACTTGGTACTTGTGCTTGAGCAACCTTGAAAAGCAATCAGAGAAAAAGAGTTCAGCTGGAAATTGGGTATTACATACACACACACACACACACATGGAGATGCAGACACTTGGGGGCATTTTCCAAGGCATGGTGCGGCGGGTTTTTGTGCATGCAGGGAGTTAAACCCCTGAAAGTGAATTCGGGTCAGAATTCTGACATCATCCTGCCCTCTTCTGGGTTTACCTGGGTGGGTTCCAAGGCGAGTAGGCAAACCCTGTCCATCTATCAGGAAACTCATTAACTAATACAATTGGGCAATTAAGTTGTTCTTTAACCCTGCATTCTGGCATTCATTGCCAGTGCACAGGTTCCCTGATGTCTCTACACCTCACCAGGTTGGAGGAGGCGAATGCAAAGCGCCAAGTCATTGTTGAATGAAATTGACCTACTAGCAACAGTATAAAGGTTGCAATTGGCAAGCTTGTGGTTAGCCACAGTGAAAGGCTAGCATTGACAGGAGCAGTTCTTTCTGCTTGAATTGACAAGTTGTTTTGGGAATTGCAACTTTGTCTAGTAACTTTCAAGTCCTTTGGAGTCTACTGAGCTGAATCTCAACTTCTTGCCTCTGACACTTTCCTGCAACATGGGAGCTACCTATACTGCAGTAGCTTGGATCTCTGAGGAGGAGCTTGATCCAGCCCAACAGCCACAACGACAGGGGCAGCAACTCCAGCAGCAGCAGCTGCCTCCTGCACAGCCACATGCAGCTCCTTGAGACAGAGGGATGGATACAGAGCTGCAGCTCGAAGGAGGCAATACCCCAACCCAGGGTCTATAGCCAAGAGTGAGCTTCCTCAACATGTCCAAACAACAGTGCCTCAGAAAGCTCAGGCGTTTGCAGCAGGTCGTCACAGACATCTGCAGCCTTCTGGAAGCAGACCTCCACTCGAGGAGCAGGTAGCCACACATTGCCCGTGGGTGTCAAGGTCACCACAGCCCTCAATTTCTTCACATCCAGCTCCTTCCAGGGATCTGCTGGTGATATCTGCAGGATTTCACAATCTGCAGCCCACAACTGCATCACCCAGGTCCCTGATGCCTTGTTTGCTAAGGCAGCAAACTATATCCACTTTGCCACGGATGAGGCGACTCAGACCCAGAGGGCTATCAGCTTTGCTTCACTTGCAGGATTTTCACAGATCCAGGGGGTGATTGATTGCTCTCATGTGGAAATCAAAACATGATCAGATCAGCCAGGCATCTTCATGAATCGGAAGGGCTCCCTTAATGGTCTGTGAACATTGCAAGAACATCATGCAAGTCTGCGCCAGGTACCCAGGGAGCTGCCATTACTGCTTCATCCTTCAGCAGTCTCAGTGTCCGCAGGTGTTCTCTCCAACGAACAGCCTCAGCAGTTGGCTGCTGGAAGACAAGGGCTACCCACTGAAGACTTGGCTGCTGACTCCAGTGAGGAATCGTTGCACAAAGGCACAGGAGAGATAGCACCAGGGTAATAATGCAGCAAGACATGGGCTTGTTCAAGATGAGATTTCCGATGCCTTGACAGATCTGGAGGCGCTCTTCAATATACCCCAGCAAAAATCACCAGGATTATTGTGGTCTGCTGTGTCCTTCACAACATGGCACTACAGAGATGACTGTAGCTGGCACAAGAGGAAGGTGGAGAGCACCCGGAGGAGGAGAAGGAGCTTCATGTGCCATTGGTGCCTGCAGCCGCACGCCTGACTGCCAGACAAGCACACGATGGACTCATTCAGACACGCTTCGCTTGAAAAGTGCACTTGCAGCAATTTATGCTTTCCATCAAGATCCCTGTGCAACACCACCACCAACCCCCCCACCCCACCGCCCCAGCAGAAGAAATCTCATTCCTACAGTCAGCATTCAACCATCACAATCACACTTTCTCCTCCTCATCAAGGCTGATCATTCCATTTACTGGAATGAAAGTGGCCAAGGTCAATGAGGGATGCAACAAAGTAGAGGTCATGACAATGAGGAGTTCAAATAAACTCACGCTCTCATTGAAAGATAGAGCATTAATGAAACATTAGCACTGCTATAAGCACGCAGGTGAATTCGTCTGTGGAACTAAGACGTCTTCCTCTAGAGCTTTCTATTACTTTTATGTGGTACTACCCCTGTGGCTTCAGCTGAGATGGAGGCAGGCTGCTCGTTCCCCTGCTCTGACACATGAGGTGTCCATGGTGCATGCCCGTGTGTTCTGGAGCCCGTGAGGGCCCTGCCAAGGACTGCCCCACCTGCATCGGTGCAGGGGCAGACTTGGGTCAACGGGGCGGGAGGCAGCTTGTCCAGCTTTGTTTGTCTGAGTGGGGGAAGGCAAGGGCTGAGAAATGGGGGCACCTTGAGAAGAGTTCCCACTTCCATGTGCTCTTTCTGCATCTTCCCTCTCGGGGTCACTTGCACTTTCCTGCTAGCCGAGAGCTGAAGAGCACTTGGCTGCCTGTCAGTGAGGCTTTGAGCCACCAAAGTCGATGCTTTGCTTGATCCTCTGTAAACTTGCTGCTAGAGTGTGCAGGCCATTTGTCTAAGCCAGTGGCTTGCCATGTCTGATTCTCCATAAGGTTGGCCACTCTTTCCATGGAGGTGGTTATTAGCGCTTGGGACATCATGGCACACACATTTGAGATGGACTCCTCCATTCGCTGTGCAAGAGTATGCACTGCCTCTGGAAATGCTGACAGCAGCACACACATTTTCTGTTGCTGCTCCACAGGCTCCCTTTTCGTTAATGACCCATTAGGCTCAGCATCTGCATCCAGCTGAACAGGGTTTGGAGTGTCCTGTGCCCTCTGATGGGGCCTCTCCTCTGCTGTCCCTGTCTCCAGCACCTCCTCCTGCTCACATGTGATGTGCTCCCCAGTGTGTGCCACCCTATCTATCTGTACTCCTGGACCCACTGAGGTGTGTTTGTTAAACTCCAAATAGCTTGTTATGGAAGGATAATGCTGGAGCCTATCTTTACTCAGTTTCACATTTATTGTACAGTGCAAAAGGATTATAAACATGTAGCTTCTCACTCAAACCCTCCACCAGTCTCAGTAAGTATATGCTTCTAAGTGCTCAAGTAAGACCTCAGTTAACACCCTCCACCTGCATATAATCAAACAATTGATGCACAATTAACAGATTCTCTTTTATAATACAAGATGGATTAACATGCTCAAGCAACATTTCAAAATAAATTCCATATTATGTACAAATTATAAACATGCTCAAAGAACATTTCAAAATAAATCAAAATAAATTCCATATTGGGGACAAAGTATAGACACCCCTCCTCCAGCACCCCTAACAATTTCTTTGTACTGCCATTTCTTTTTGTGAAACAGTCGGATAGCTGATGACTTGCACCTACCCATTTAAGTTTGGAGATTTCCTTTCGCTCCAGCATTTGTTTCAATCCAGCAAGGTCAATACGTAGTCTTTTCTCACTCACATTTTTTGTAGAGTGTCCCACAAAGAACGATTATCCACATAACATTCAATGGGTATCCTATCTTCAGTATGTCCCTTGTTCAGAATTTCACCCAAAATATTTGACAAATAGAGCCCCATATCCACAAGACCCAGTGTTTCTGCAGCTAAAGTACTTTTGACAACCCGCTTTATTTTCTTAGTGTCCCAAGCTAAAGGACAACATTTCCCTATCAGAAATATTATGAAACCAACTGCACTTGAATACCCATCAGCAAGAGTAGTATGTGAAGCATCACGAAAAATTATTAGCTTCTTTGGGTCACCTAAGGATGGGAACTTCAGTACATATTTTTCCAGATTTAGTTTTCTTAATGTTCTATTTGCCCTTAAAACATTCTCAACTTGTGGATGTTTCATCATCGTGCTTAACTCCAGCACACCAAAACTAGCATCAGGCTTAGTCTGAGAGCACAACCAGTTTAATTAACCAATCAAGCTTCGCAATTGAAATGAGAACAGAAAGTGTTGGAAATACTCAGCAGGTCTGGCAGTATCTATGTAGAGAGAAACAGAATTAACATTTCAGATCTGTGACCCTTCATCAGAACCGGCAAAAGTTAGAAATGTAACATTCTTTGAGCAAGTGAAAGGGGGATGGGGTGAAGAAGAACAAGAAGGAAGGTCTGTGATAGGATGGAGTGTGGAGAGATCAAATGACAGAGATGTCATGGATATGAATGCAAATGGAGTTATAAATAGTTGTAGTGAAAGACAAAGCATGAGTCCAGAGAGAGTGCTAATGGCAGAATAATGAACAGCTTTGTACGAAAGCAAAAGCATGTTTAAGTTTAAGACTAGCACTTGGTTCAAAAAAAAATCATTAAAAAAAAGAAAATATATTAAAAAATACAATAAAAATAAAAATAAACAAAAAATAATGGGGCTCATGGGGCTGAAATTATTGAACTCAGTATTGAGTCCAGAAGGCTGCAGAGTGCCTAATCGAAAGATGAGGTGCTGTTCCTCGAGCTTGCTTTGATGTTCACTGGAACATTGCAGCAGGCCGAGGACAAAAATGTGGGCATGAGAACAAGGTGGTGAATTAAAATGGCAAGAAACTAGAAGCTCAGGATCATGCTTGCGGACCAAGCGGAGGTGTTCTGCAAAGCGGTCACCCAATCTGCACTTGGTCTCCTCAATGTAGAGGAGACTGCACTGTGTGCAGCGAATACAGTATATTAAATTGAAAGAAGTACAAGTAAATCGCTGCTTCACCTGGAAGGAGTGTTTGGGGCCGTGGATGGTGAGGAGAGGGGAGGTAAATGGGCAGGTATTACACCTCCTGCGATTGCATGGGAAGGTGCCTCAGGAAAGGGATGAGGTGTCAGGGGTGATAGAGGAGTAGACCAGGGTCTCACGGAGGGAGCGGTCCCTTTGGAATGCTGACAGGGCAGGGAGGGGAAGATGTGTTGGGTGGTGGAGTCACTCTGGAGGTGGCGGAAATGGCGGAGGCTGATCCTTTGGATCTGGAGGCAAGTGAGGACAAGGGGAACCCTGTTGCAGTTCTGGGAGGGAGGAGAAGGGGTGAGGGCAGAAGTGCGGGAAATGGGTCGGAAACAGTCGAGGGCCCTGTCAACCACAGTGCAAGGGAATCCTCAGTTGAGGAAAAAGGAAAACTTATCAGAAGCGCTATTCTGGAAGGTTGCATCATCAGAACAGATGTGTCAGAGATGGAGATACTAGGAGAATGGAAAAGAATCCTCACAGGAGGCAGGGTGTGAGGAAGTGAAGTCAAGGTAGCCGTGGGAGTCGGTGGGCTTATAATAAATACTAGTGGACAGCCTATCCCCAGAGATGAAGACAGAGAAGTTGAGGAAGGGAAGGGAAGTGTCGGAGATGGACCATGTGAAGGTGAAAAAAGGGTGGAAATTGGAAGCAAAGTTGATGAAGTTTTCCAGTTCGGGGTGAGAGCAGGAAGCAGCACCGATACAATCATCAGTGTACCGGAAAAAGAGTTGGGGAAGGGGGCCTGAGTAGGACTGGAACAAGGAATGTTTGACATACCCCACAAAAAGAAAGGCATAACTAGGACCCATATGGGTACCTATAGCAACAGCTTTTACTTGGAGGAAATGAGTGGCGTTGAAGGAGAAGTTGTGAGCCCTCAGACCATCTGGGGGGGGGGGGGGGTGGTGGAGATGTAGAGATATTGGACGTCCATAGTAAAGAGGAGGCAGTTCGGGCCAGGAAACTGGAAACTCTACAAATTACGTAGGACGTCAGAAGAGTCATGGATGTAGGTGCGAAGAGACTGGACAAGGGGAGAAAAAATAGAATCAAGATAGGAGGAAATAAGTTCAGTGGGGCAGGAGCAGACTGAAACGATGGGTCTCCCGGGACAGACCTGTTGTGGATTTTGGGAAGAAAATAGAAGCGGGCTGTTCAGCGTTGCGGAACTATGAGTTGGGAAGCTGTGGAGGGAAGATCTCCAGAGGAAATGAGGTCACTGACAGTCCTGGAGACAGTGGCTTGATGGTGGTGGGTCATGGTCTAGGGGGAGGTAGGATGAAGTGTCTGAGAGTTGGCCCTCAGCCTCTGCAAGGTAGAGGTCTGTCTGCCAGACAACAATAGCACCAACTTTGTCAGCGGGTTTGATTACGATGTTAGGGTTGGACCTGAGAGAACAGAGTGCAGCAAGTTCGGAGGGAGAGGGGGGGCAGAGAAATTAAGACGGCCGATGTCACGCTGACAGTTTTCAATGAAAAGATCAAGAGTAGGTAAGACGCCAGAGGGAAGGATCCAGGTGGAGGGAGAATACTGGAGGTGGGTGAATGAGTCTGCTAGTCGGGGGGGAGGGAGGACTTTTTGCCAAAGAAGTGAGCCCATAGGCGAAGGCGTAGGAAGGAAAGCTCAACATCATGTCAAGCATAAAATTCATTGAAGTGGGGCGTAAACGTATAAAACGAAGTCCTTTGCTATGTACAGATTGTTCAGCGTCAGAGAGGGGAAGGTCAGAGGGTATTGTGAATACATAGCAAGGGGTGACACTCAGAGAAGGGTTGGGTCAGAGGGAAGGGAAGGGGAAGAAAGATGTGGAGGGGCGTTGGTACCCATGAGTTGCTGGAGCTTGCGTTCTTAACACCTGAAAGGAAGAGAAAAGGTTTTTTGTTAATGCCTTGGATAAGGCAAAGGATGAATGAAACTGTGGGGCAGGACAACTTTGAGATAGGGTGAGTCAGTGCTGCTGGAGAGAGAGGTCGAGTGTGTAACATGTGCCAGCGCATGGCACTGAGTGTGGATCTCGGGATGCGGCGAGAACAGCAATCCGAGGAATGTTGTATGTCTCGGAGATATCAGTAATCCTGGGTGGATTCGAAACAAGAAGGATGAAACTTCAGTTGGAATCCATGTGAAATAAGTCGGAGCCAGAGCCACAGAAGTGTCATGGAACAGAATGCAAATGGAGTGCTAAATAGTTGTAGTGAAAGACAAAGCATGAGTCCAGAGAGAGTGCTAATGACAGAATAATGAACAGCTCTGTACGAAAGCAAAAACATGAAAAATAAGTTTAAGACTACTGTCCTACCATCACGACTGATTAACTTACAAGGGCCCTTCCATTGCATATAACCCTCTCTTTAATAATATATTAAATCTCCTGAATTAAATTCCGCCTCAGATGGCTTTATACGATGAGCTCTCCAGATTTTCTCAAAGACTTCAGCCTTGATGAAAGCCCGTCTCCCTGCATGTAAAGCATTCAAATGTGCCGAAAAAATGGATTTAATTGTAGTACCTCTGGAGCAGGAGGACTGCTGCACAGCACAGAAGGCAATTTAGGATTCCGCCCATAGACAAATTGATAGGGAGTATATCCTGCAACCATGTGAAGCAAATTTTTCGTATGAACCACCCATGCCAGAGCAGTTGTCAACTTGCAGTTTGGCTGGTCAGCTAAGATTTTTTGCAGCATTTCATCAACCACTGCGTGATTCCTTTCACCGAGCCCATTGCAGAAAGACTTTCAGCTGCAGTATTCATAACCATAATGTTCATGTTTTCACACTTGTCTCTGAATTTGTCATTGGCAAATTCCCCTCCATTATCAGTCAGAAACTTAACTGATGCCCCAAGTCCAGTCCCTATCCATCTCTCCATAATGTTGTCTATAATCACCCGTTTGTCCTTGCTATTTATTATTGTAGGAAGACTAAATCTAGTTGCTAGGTCTAAAAATGTAGAATGAAAATATTCTTGTCTTTGTCCCATACCTTTAAATCGATGACAACTACTTTGTTAAAGTCACGTGCCAGTGGAAGGCTGACAATAGGATGTGATGGTGTCCTTTGGTGCTTTTTACAGATTTCATACGTTTTACTCATCTCTTCTATTATCCTCATATAGTCGTCATCAATCACATCTGCATCCTTTAGCAGGGTTTTTAATCTCTGACAAGAAGGGTGAGCAAATTGTCTGTGCAACTTTTAAGACAATTTGCTTTTTATCTCTCTGATTCTTAACACGTGATGCCATTAATACTGTTCTAACACTCTGACTAGAAGCATCAGGTTTTGTTTGGGGGATACAATAATGCCCTGTTGTGTAAATTGCAAATTCACTGACTTTCCAAAAAGAATTGCCTTATCATGTTCCATATCAAGTTTCATTTGTGCCTTTTTCATTGAAAGCGCACTCAACAGTAAAGGTATATCACTAGAGACTACATCAGTACTGATAAAGTGGCTTACTCCAGCTATTTTACATGGAATTACTATTCTCTTCAGTGACTTCAATGTGTTGTCATCACCAAACCTTTTATACTCCTTAACCTTGCGTCGATCGTCAATACTGAGTGAATCCAGATAACATTGTAACCAGACAGTTCCACATACAGTCAACGTGCAAGCACTATTTAATACAATACAGTTGAACGAATCTGCAACTAACACATTCATCACAGGACTAAAACCCCTTGTGACTGGTACAACTCATTTACATTCATCAGTACCTTCCCCTTCTGCCTCAGAATTCTCTGTGTCCTGTGTTATTTCAAGGACTCTGCCCCTTTGCTTAGGGCAGTTCATTGCATAATGATACTTTGAGTCACATCTAAAGCACCTCTTAACTGTTCCTTGGGCATTCCTGGGATTCATTCACCTATGATTGCTGTTCCAATTCTGTCTTCCACTGTAATTGTCAGATCTGCTAAAGGTGCTTTCATCCTCATTCCTCCTGACTTTAACTATTCCATGCCTGCTTATGCCTGCTTCCAGTATCTGAACCATTTTGAAATCTAGTAAACAATGAGTCCTTCAATCTTTGTGTCACTGCAAAATGCCCTATTTTTTCTACCAGGGTAGCAGGAAATGACTGTTTCCCCAGGAATTTCTTTAGGGCAGCAGACATCTAATCCAACAGGGAGTCTTTGTCCAAGAATTGAACCCCAGTTAGAACCAGGATTCTGTCCATATCCAACACCCTAGTACAATCTAGCAATTTAAATGCTAGCACTGAACCAGGATCTGCAAATTGAATTTCCTCAATCTTCTATACAGTCTGTTAAAGTCCATAATACATTCCTCCATTGAATAACCATCTGTTTTCTGAAATCTATCAAAGTCTGACCATGCCTCAAATGGATTCAATAGGTCATCTTTCTTGTAAATGTCATCCGAAAATTCTACAGTAAATCCAACCCTTCATCAGTATCCAGTTGACGAGCGTCCAGTTCCCAAAACACTTTAACTCTGATTTTACTTTTGGTATATGGTTCAGGCTCAGAGAACTTCAGAGGGTAATCATGCCCTGACAATTTACATTTGCTTTCTGCCATATTTTCCACAATAGCCAGTGAGATTTTATTTTTCTATGTAAAACAAAAAAAAATTCCTTGTTTCCAACCTTCAGCTTTAGGCAACCATCCTCTGCTACCATGTTAAACTCCAGAAAGCTTGTTATGGAAGGATAATGCTGGGGCCTATCTTTACTCAGTTTCACATTTATTGTATCGAGTAAAAGGATTACAAACATGTATCTCCTCACTCAAACCCTCCACCAGTCTCAGTAGTGTCTGCTTATAAGTGCTCAAGAAAGAGCCCAACTAACACCCTCCAGCTGCATATAATCGAACAATTGATACATAATTAACAGATTAACAGTGTGTATCTGCTCTGTTGGAGGATGTGCAAGAGTTATGTGATGGTGCATCCTCAGAGTGCTGTTCCTCCTCTCAGGACTCCTTGGGCTCCTCCCTCATTTCCTCCGTTGGGACCCGTGATGGACCTGTGGAATTGAAAGACATATGTTATTGCTGAAAGTAGGTGAAGTAGATCATGATATCTCACATATTGGTGACATCAATTCAACATGACTGACAGTTTAGCACCAAGTGGCAGTGCTTCATCTAATGCTGTCACCCAGTCTCTGGGCCACCCCCACCTCTCCCTCGCCAGTGACCAGCACTTGTGCCACCCTGCCAGTCTCAAGGGTGTCCTCCTCCATCACTGTCAGGGGCAATAGTTGCAGGTTCTCTGCTTCTCCCTGGAGTTGTGGCCTCTCCTCCTATGATGAGAAAAGTCACAGAGTTACAAGTGTGAGAAGTGAACTGAATGCTGAGGATGGAAAGTGAACATTTGTGGAGGGTGACTGTGAGGAATGGGTGTGGGAGGACAATAGGGTGAGTTTGAGTGATGTCTGCTGAGATGGAGATTTGAGGAGGAGGCTGGAGAGAAAGGCATGTGTGTGACAGCTGTTACGACCAACCGCTGCAGTCAAAGCCCCCAATCAAAATATACGATTCTGATTGTGGTGGGAGAACCGCACTGTTAATTCAACCCCTTCCTCCACAGATCGCCTAACATATCATTTTAAACTTTCCAAATTAAAGAAAGACCCAGCCAAATTGTACCATCTATTAACCCCAGAATGAGGCTAACTAAACTAGGTGTCTTTAAATCAACAAATTAACTGTTTAATTAAAAAAACTAAATTCCTAAACACTATGAAGATATAAACAACATTTAAAATAGAGTCCTTGAAAATTTACAGTCCAAGGTTGCTTGAAGTCCTCACAGCTGTCCGATGGAGAAAAAAGGTTCTTCAACAGTAGAACAGTCCGTAGTCTATTTCCAGCAGTAAGTGATGCTTTCCTTCTCCAGCGATGGATTTCAACAATTAACAACTTGCAAACACTTCCAATAGAATCAATGAGTTTAGAATTTTTGAGGGGTGAAAGATTGTCACAGTCTAACTTCTCTTCATTCAGTTTAAATTACCAGAGATCTCTGTCTTGTCTTGACTTTTTTTAGAATTTTGAGAGATAATAATTAAACAGACTAAATTCTCTTCCTTCAGTTTAAATGGCTGAGAGCTCTTCTTTCAGGTGCTAACGCCAGCTGTCTGTCTGTGTTCTTTGTTAGCTGTTTGCACTAAGCCAGTTCAAAATTGAATAGGAACAAATGTATCGTTTAATGCTCAGTCCAAGTGGCTGTATCCAAGGTAACGAGAATGCACCCTTTGAATCGCAGTCTCCGAATGGTTATATCCAAGGCAACGAGAATGCATTCTTTCTCTAACTCCTGAGGCTTGCTTGCTCTTACAGCCTTAAAGGCACACTGCATATTTCCCGAAAAAAAAAACCGGATCATGACACAACAAGGAGTGTTAGTAGCAGAGTGCTGTGCAGGAGGATGCTAGGGAGGTGAGAGAGTGAATGCCAGCTGAGAGTTGTATGACACTCACCTTGCAATATCTCATGAAGTCATTAAACCTTTTACGGCATCAGATCCAGGTCCAGGGCACCACACTCCGACTGTTCACTGCCTGTGCCTGGTTGGTCAGACTGGCTGGCCTCCTTTTCCCGTTCTCAGGGAAGAGGACTTCTCTTCTGGCCCTGACTGCATTCATCATTATCTCCAGGGACGAGGGTTCAAGAACTGGGGGTGGGGGAGTGCCAGCCTTGCTACATCTTGCTTTCATCCATCCTGCAGCAGTTCCCTCCTTTCCATTGCAACAGCCAATGCTGCCACTGTGAGCTCTGCTGGAGTCCCTTAAATAGAGATCCTTCATTAAATGATTAGGTGCATCATTCCACCTGCCCTCCCTCATTGGTCGGGCAACCTGGAGGCGGGATGCTAATGCCGTGGCTATATGAAATAGCCTTGGCAAAGCTTGTTAATTAATCAAAAGGGTTCCCGACTCACAGTTGATCCTGCTATTTCGTCAGGGACCAAGTCTGGAAAATTCTGCCCACAGACTCAATTTTTGTTATTTTAAACTCTGCTGCTTCAGGCTGCCTTTATGCATTCACTGCTTCTTGGCCCTTTTATTGGCATTTTGGACTGCCTCTGTTTTACTCCCAACCTGTTGTTTAGCTTTTTGGCCTATCTCCAATATAGGTTTCCTGCCCCATTTTTCAGTCTGTCTCATGAACCCAAGTTCTGCCTCTGATAAGTCTGAAATAGAAAACATACAAATTAAATATGGCTACTATATTACCAATCAGAAGCTGTCAAGAGCTCCCTGGCCCATCTTAGGCCCTTGCTTCGTGACTGGAACTTTGGTTATCAAGCAGGTTCACCAAACACTATGTGATAGGGGTGAACATGCAGGAGTGTGGGTGGAGCACTCCCAGTGGAGCCTGGCATTGCAAGAAGGTGTTGAGGAAGGACCACTGATCAGCAGGGGGCAGATATGGAGCATGACTGGAGAGTGAGAGAGGTGCTTGGGCTTCCATTATGAAGGAACAATCAGGGGAGAGAGCAAAGTTAGAGATGCAGATCACAGGTCCATTGACCCACAAAGAACTCAGAGCAGATGCTGGGTGGAAGAGCGAGGCAGGCAAATGGAAGGACAGAGCGGAAAGATGGCGGGAACCAATTTTGGAAAATCGAGATCGGGAAGAGATTACTGGACAAAAATGGAGGAAGAAATTGCTTCAATCAGGTTACTGGCTGACAAAAGGGGGCACATAAATGGGCCATAGAAGGAGGATACAGGAAGCAGGAAAGGAGAGCCTGGAAAGGTGCAAGTGGGTAGCAGATGCCAGGAGAAAGAGCTAGAGAAAGAGAATGACATTGGAGGGAGAAGGAGATATTTGGGGTCGGGTGTGGGGGTGGGGGGGGGTGCTGTTATCCTAGACTAGGGTTCTCAACCTTTTAATAACATAAGAAATCGGAGCAGGAGTAGGCCATTCAAATCCTCGGGCCTGCTCCGCAATTCAATAAGAACATGGCTGATCAGATTGTGGCCTTAATGCCACTTTTCTGCCTGTTCCCCATAACCCTTAACTCCCTTGTAGATCTAATATCTGTCTGACTCAGCCTTGAATATGTTCAGTGACCCAGCCTCCATTGCTGTCTGGGTAAGAGAATTCCAAAGATTAACAACCCTCTGAGAAAAGAAATTCCTCCTCATCTCCGTCTGAAACTGTGCCCTCTAGTTCTAGATTTCCCCATGAGGAGAAACCTCCTCTCAGCATCTGCCCTGTCAAACCCCCTCAGAATCTTGTATGTTTCAATAAGATTACCTCTCATTCTTCTAAATTCCAATGAATAAAGACCCAAACTGCTGAACCTTTACTCATAAGACAATTCCTTCATCTCAGGAATCAGCCTAGTGAACCTTCTCTGAACTGCTTCCAATATTAGTATATCCCTCCTTAGGTAAGGAGACCAAAACTGTTCGCAGTACTCTAGGTGTGGTCTCACCAATGCCTTGTACAGTTGTAGCAAGATTTCTCTTCTTTATTACTCCATCCTCCTTGCAATAAATGCCAACATTTCATTTGCCTTCCTAATTACTTGCTGTACCTGCATGCTTCTGAGACATCTCTCCTGTGTTGTAAACGCCCCCCGTAACACAACAAAGTTTGTATGCAAAAAAATACATTTTACAATTAAACATATATATATTTATTATTATTTTTGTTTTATTTAATGTGACTAGAAAGTTGGCCACATAATCTCCAGTACAGTACTGAGGGAGTGCTGCATTCTACTTCTCCTTTTAGTTCTGTTTGGAGACTTTTCTGTGGCCTTTATTTCATTGTCTAATTTATTCAAGCTTGGACCTCGACAGATATGCCTGCTTTGACTACTACTGTGAGATCTCCCTCTTGGACTATTGGAGGTTCTTTCTCCAGTTGTGATCATTTTTTGATGCAAGAGACACTTCCAGACTCATTATCACTACTTGCACTGTGCTTTCTTACTTTCCACTCTTTCACCCCATTCTGCCAGTCCATGGACCTTGCTTCTAGCATCCTGAACATTCAACCAATATTTGAACTTTCCAGTAGCTTTTCCTACAAGTCCTACAATTGTCACATCCCTCCATTCACCAGACCCCTCTGGAATATATATAATACCTCTGTCATGTGTGTCATGATCACTTACATTACCACTATCCAGCCCTTCACCTACCGCTGTTGTTCCTCAGAACCCTCTCACAAAATACATGAACATTTGAGGTACAAGGTGTCTCGTTTCCTTCTATCAGCTGCTGAGTCTGAAATTTTATAATTAATTCCAATTAATCGTGGGGAATGAACCTTCACAGTTTGATTGCCATGTTTGATAAGTACTGTCTTACCATCACAACCTTACCAGGGCCTTGCCATTCTCTATGACCCTCTCTTTTATAGTATACCAAATTTTCCGAATTAAATTTTCTTGTCAGATGATCTTATACAATGCCTCAGTGCTCTGTGTATTTTCTCCGAGACCTCAGCCTTGATGAGAGTCTGTCTCCCTGCATGTGAAGCATTCAAATGTGCAGAAAAAATGGAACTAATTGTAGTACCTTCTGGAGCAGGAATGCTATTGCACCGAGCAGAAGGGAATTTGGGATTTTACTCATAGATTAATTGATTGGGACTATATCCCCGAACCATCTGGAGTTAATTCTTTGCATGAACTGCCCATGCCAGGTCAGTTGTTAACTTGCAGTCTGATTGATCAGCTAAAATTTTATTCTATTTCACAAAGGACTTTAGCTGTGTTATTCAAGACCATGATGTTCACATTTTCACACTTATCTCTGAACTCATCATTGGCAAATTCTCCTCCACTATCAGTCAGAAACTTCACTGGTGCCTCGAGTCCAGTTCCTATCCATTTCTCCATTATTTGATTTATAATAACCCATTTTTCTGGTTGCCAGGTCTATAAAATGTAGGATGAAGATATTTCTGTCTTTGTTCTATACCTTTAGATCCATGGCAACTACCTTGTTAAAGTCACTTGCCAGTGGAAGGCTTACGTGGTGGCATCCTTCGATACATTTTACAGATTTTACACTTCTCACTAATCCCTTCTGTTCAGCATATATTCTTCATCAATCACACCTGCATCTTTTGGCAGGATTTTTAACCTTTGACAAGTAGAGTGTAACTTTAAGACAATTTGTTCATTTCTTTCTGATTTGTATCACCTGATGCCATTAACACTTGTCTAACACTCTGATGAGAAACATCAGGTTTTGTTAAGGGGATACAATAATGTCCTGACTGAGTAAACTGCAGATCAACTGACTTTTGAAAAATAATTGCCTTATCATACTCCATGTCAAGTTTCATTTGTGTCTTTTTCACAGAAGGTTTACTCAATAGCATAGGTATCTTATTAGAGACTACATCAGTACTTATAAAATGGCTTACTCTAGCTATTTTACATGGAATTACAACTCTCTGTAGTGACCTCAATGTGTTGTCATCACTAAACCTAAAGCAAGTCGTACTTCTTTATTCCTTAACAGTGCATCAATCCTCGCTACTTAATGAATCAAGATAACATGTTAACGGATCAGTCCCACATACTGTTAAAGTACAAGCACTATCTATTACTGCACAGTTCAAGGAGTCTGCGACTATCACATTCATCATAAAATGAAAACTCCTCGTAACTGGTATAATTTGTTTGGATTCCTCATTATCTTCATCCTTTTCCTTAGAATTGTCGTCATCATATGTCATTTTGAGGACCCTACCTCCTTGCTTTGGACAGTTCATTGCATAATAATACTTCAAGTCACACCTGAAGCACCTATTAACTGTTCCTTGGACATTCCTGGGATTCATTTGCCCATTATTTCTGTTCCAATTTTATCTTCTGCTGTAATAGCCAGACCTGCTAAAGGTGCTTTCATCCTCATTCTACCTGTCTAATCTTTTTGTGGTGTTGACGCCAGCATCTGGTATCTGGTCTACTTAAAAATCTGGCAATCATTGGGTCCTCTATGTTTTGTGTCACAGCCAAATGTCTCATTTGTTCCATGAAGGCTGAAGGAAATGATTGTTCTCCCAGGAATTTTTTAAGGCAGCGGGCATCTGATGCTTCTCCAAAAACTGAACACCAGTTAAAGCCAGTTGCTTGTTGATATGAGACACTTAGTACAATTCAGTAATTTAAATGGTAGTACCTGATCCAAGATCGCCAAATTGAATCTTTTATACCATCTGTTAATGTCCATGATATATTCTTCCAAGGAATGACCATACGTTTTCCGAAATGTTTCAAATTCAGTGCATGCCTCAAAGGCATTTAACAGATGATTTCATCCAAGAACTCTAATAGAAGATCTAAACCTTCATCAGTATTCAACCAACAGGCATCCATCTCACAAAATACTTTACTTCTGACTTTACCTCTTGTAGGAAGCGACAACGCCAAGGCTATACCTTGTTTTCTGTTTGGTAGGGGCGTAACCCATGTCCACATAACCACTTCATTCTTCCACTGGTCATATGTTTCAGACTCCGAGAACATTGAAGGATAATCATACACCGGCAATTTATACTTGCTTTCTGTCATATTAGTGTCCACTAATGTTTTAGTTTTCTGCCTGAAAAGTTATTCTTAGTTTCCAGCCTTCATCTTTAGACAACCATTGACTACTACCGTGTTATATTCAAGAAAGCCAGGAGATGAACGATAGAACTTGAGCCAATCTTCACACACTTTTATAACTTTTATTTACGAAGATACATATTACAAACATGAATCGCCTAACCCAACCATCACTGTTTCGGTCTGTTCCTGTTTATAAGAGCACCCATGAATTCCCCCTAATGCCCACCCCTGCATACAATTAAATGTAATTAATATACTATTAGGGCCTGATTAACTCAAGGTAGTAGGCTTAAGGGAACTGCAGCATAGTGGTTATGTTTCCGGACTAGTAAGTCAGAGGCCTGGGCTAATGATTGGGATGGAATTTTTACAGGCAAGGGGAGGTGGGTTTGGGTGCATGCGGGGAGTTAAAACCTCTAAAAGCGACATCGGTTCAGGATTCTGACATCATTTCACCCTCTTCCGGGTTTTGCATGGAGAGGTTTGAAAGCAAGCGGGAACCCCCGTGCAGCTGTTGGGTATTCTAATAAGCAATTAACCAAGGAATCTGCATTTAACAGACAGCGGACCTATTTCCTGAGCTGTGGGTTACTTGCCAGGGTCACTGAGGTGAGTTTACAGCAGGGAGCATTTCTTCAGTGAAACTGGCAGGCTGGGAAGTCTTTGATCAGTGAAACTGAAGTGCTCTAGCCATGGCCAGGTGAGAGGCTGCTGCTCACAGGACTCCTTCTCAGACAGTGCTTTCAGTGCTTGACAGTTGATTGTCAACTTCTTGGGATTCACTTCACTCACTTTCCGCTGCAGCATTTCCCTGCTGCCAGCCCTCACCATGGCATAGGAGCAACTTATGCAGCTCCATCTTGAACCTCTGAGGAAGAGCAAGAGGAGCAGCAACACCAACACCACCATCAGCAGCTGCAGCAGCAACACCAGCAGTACCAGCTGCCTTCTTCTCAGCCACATACTGCTCCACAGAGCAGAGGTCCATTTCCAAGGAGGTGTGACCCTCAACACAGGGTCTACAGGCAGAGGATCAGCTCTCTCTATCTGTATGAGCATGTGCCTCAGGAGGTTCAGATTTTCATGGCAGTCGTTGCTAACGTTTGCAGCCTCCAAGAACAAGACCTCCTTCCCAGTGGGCCAAGTGGGCATGCATTACCAGTGGCCATCAAGGTGCCTCTCACTGGATGTCCACCCCACCGCCACCCCCCTCCCCCCTCCCCCGCCCCCTCCCCCCCAGTCAGATCTCTGCCTCTTCCTGAGGTAGTGTGCTCTTTTCTTCTAAAAAGGAGAGAAAGCAAAGAGTAATTAGCGTTAGTAATAACTTGTATGGCGTGGAGGGAAGGACAACATTTGTGGAGGCTGGCTGTGAGGCATGGGTGCGAGAGGGCAATAGGATGAGTGAGAGCTTTGGCTGTTCGGATGGGGATGTGAGGTGCCTGGAAAGAGGAGTCAGTGTGTTGATTTGAGGAGTGTTGTGCAGGGGAATGATGGGTAAGTCAGAATATGGGGTCTGGCACCTAAAACTGTTATGTCGCTCACCTTTTCTGCCCTCCTGAGGTCCTGGATCCTCTTGGTGCACTGTCTCTAGGTTGGAGGGACCATATTTCTGCTGCTGACTTCCTCAGTCACTTCCATCCATGCCTGCTTGGTTGGAAGGTTGTCCTGTTCCTCCCATCCTTGGCAGCAAACATCACTTTACTGCAGTCCCTCAGATCTAGCAACAGGAGCTCCAGGTAAGAGTGGGAGACCCATGAAGCAGCCTTCCCAGTTCTCCTCCCCATTCCTGTGGATGCTGCAGCCTCAAAAATCCATGTGCTGGTGACCCATTGTCACCCATGCCGTGGTCCCTTTAATTAGAAATCCTTCCTTTGACAGGTTCAGTGCATGGTTAGCCCACCCTCTCTGATTGGTTAGGGAACCTGGAAGTGGAATGTTAATGACTTGGCTCAGTTAAAGAACCATGGCAAAGCCTGTTGGAGATTCCAACAGGTTCCGAACCTGCTACATGCCCCACTGTTTCAGCAGGGACTAAGTTTTTAAAATGCTGCCCAAAAGTTCAAATGGCAACACAGTAGCTGGGAATTCAAATAAATCTGGAATAAAAAGCCAGTGTCAGTAATGGTGACCGGAGAACTACTGGATTGTTGTAAAAACCCATCTGGTTCACTCATGTCCTGTTAGGGAAAGAAATATGCCTATATGTGACTCCAGCAATGTGGTTGACTCTTAACTGCCACGACCACTGTGGGAATACCTTCATCACAGGGACTGCAGTGGTTCAAGATGGTTCAAGGGCATAAGGGATGGGCAATAAATGCAGGCCTTGCCAGTGACACCCACATCTCATGAATGAATAAAAAAAGGCAATTTAGGAAACAATCTTGAGATAATGCATCAGTGTTGGGGCATTCAACAAGTTCTTTCATATGTATGAAAGAATTCCACATTGCTTGTGATATTTAGAGTTATATTTTTGAATGAGCAAAACTATCTCTAATATACCTCTAACACAGTTGCAGCAATACTGGCATCCACTGGAGTGAATTGGTGCAAAAAGGAAGCTTTCCTTTTGAGGCTCTATTCTTACTGCTGGTTATTTAGTATCCATGGCTGTTGCTGCACACTGAATGAATTGAGGACATCCAATACCTTTTTGATGCTGCTGGTGATAAACTCAACATACTACCTGTTGACTTTGTCCTAGTTTCTCTCTCTCTGCACTGGATCGCACTGCCCACATGTCTGAAGCACAGCAACATACCAACCCAACTCCACCTTAAATTCCTGAGATTTTTTCCAAAATTCCTTAGATTAGGAACGGTCCCATCAGATTGGAAATTGACAAATGTTACACTGCTTTTCAAGAAAGGAGGGAGAGAGAAAACTGTGAACTACAGGCCAGTTAGCCTAACATCAGTCGATGGGAAAATGCTGCAATCTATTATTAAGAAAGTCTTAACAATACACTTATAATAGCACAGTATGTTTAGAACAAGTCAGCATGGTTTTACTAAAGGGAAATCCTGTTTGACAGATTTATTCGAGTTTTTTGAGGCTGTAACTAGTAGGGTAGATAAAGGGGTACCAGTAGATGTAGTATAGGGTTATAGGGATACAGAACTGGCTCTGTCATAGAAGACAGAGGGTAGTGGATACAGAACTGGCTCTGTCATAGAAGACAAAGGGTAGCAGTGGAAGGGTGCTTTTCTGAATGGAGGGATGTGACTAGTGGTGTTCCGCAGGGATCAGTGCTGGGACCTTTGCTGTTTGTAGTATATATAAATGATTTGGAGGAAAATGTAGCTGGTCTGATTAGTAAGTTTGCGGATGACACAAAGGTTGGAGGAGTTGCAGATAGTGATGAGGATTATCAGAGGATTCAGCAGGATATAGATCCGTTGGAGACTTGGGCGGAGAAATGGCAGATGGAGTTTAATCCGGACAAATGTGAGGTAATGCATTTTGGAAGGTCTAATGCAGGTGGGAAGTATACAGTAAATGGCAGAACCCTTAGGAGTATTGACAGGCAGAGAAATCTGGGCGTACAGGTCCACAGGTCACTGAAAGTGGCAACGCAGGTGGATAAGGTAGTCAAGAAGGCATACGGCATGCTTGCCTTCATCGGTCGGGGCATAGAGTATAAAAATTGGCAAGTCATGCTGCAGCTGTACAGAACTTTAGTTGGGTCACACTTAGAATATTGCGTGCAATTCTGGTCGCCACACTACCAGAAGGACGTGAATGCTTTGGAGAGGGTACAGAAGAGGTTTACCAGGATGTTGCCTGTTCTGGAGGGCATTACCTATGAGGAGAGGTTGGATAAACTCAGATTGTTTTCACTGGAACGACGGAGTTGGAGGGGCGACATAATAGAGGTTTACAAAGTTATGAGCGGCATGGACAGAGTGGATAGTCAGAAGCTTTTTCCCAGGGTGGAAGAGTCAGTTACTAGGGGAAATAGGTTTAAGGTGAGAGGGGCAAAGCTTAGAGGGGATGTGCGAGGCAAGTTCTTTACACAGAGGGTGGTGAGTGCCTGGAACTTGCTGCCGGGGGAGGTGGTGGAAGCAGGTACGATAGCGACGTTTAAGAGGCATCTTGACAAATACATGAATAGGATGGGAATAGAGGGATACGGTCCCCGGAAGTGCAGACGGTTTTAGTTTAGGCAGGCATCAAGATCAGCGCAGGCTTGGAGGGCCGAATGGCCTGTTCCTGTGCTGTACTATTCTTTGTTCTTTGTTCTATCGCTGGATTTCCAAAAGGCATTCGATAAGGTCCCACACAAAAGTTTAATAGGAATGATAAGGTCTCATGGAGTTGGGGGTAATATATTAGCATGGATAGACGATTGGTTAACGGACAGGAAGCAAAGAGTGGGCATAACCGGGGCATTTTCAGTTTAGCTGGCAGTGAATAGTGGAGTGTCGCAAGGATCAGTGCTGGGGCCTTAGCTATTTACAATCTATATTAATGACTTAGATGAAGAGACAGAGAGCAATGTATCTAAGTTTACTGATGATGCAAAGGTAGCTGGAAAGGTAAGCTGTGAGGAGGATACAGAGAGGATGCAAAGATATATAGACAGGTTAAGTGAGTGGGCAACAAGATGGCAGGTGGAGTAGAATGTAGGGAAGTGTGAAGTTATTCACTTCGGTCGTAAGAATAGAAAATCAGAATTTTTTTAAAAGGTGTGAAACTTGTAAGTGTTGATGTTCAGAGAGACTTGGGTGTACTTGTACAAGGAACATAGAAAGTTACCATGAAGGTACGGCAAGCAATTAGGAAGGCAAATGGTATGTTAGCCTTTATTACAAGGTGATTGGAGTACAGGAATAAAGAAGTGTTGTAACAATTGTACAGGGTTTTGGTGAGACCACATCTGGAGTACTATGTACAGTTTTGGTCTTGTTACGACCAAGGCAGGAGGAGTGCACTGTTTATTCTAGTCCCACTTCTCCACAGGTCACAGCATATATTTAAATTTTCCCACTTGCCGAAACAGTCAGCTGTATACTCTATTCTTCCCAGAATAAAACACCAACCAGGTTTCTTTAATAAACAACAAAATTATCAGTTTATTATAAAACAAGTCATAACTGATAATGAAGTAAAACATACACAGACAAATTGAAATATTAAAGCCCCTTATTTATCTTAGTCACACACACACATACAAGTTAACCGGGGAAAAAAAGGGGTTGTTGTTTACAAAGAAAACAGAAAAAACACTTTGGCAGAATACTTGTCCTTGGTTTTGGTTTTGGTGTGGCGTCCCAAATGCATAGAGATGACTGTCACTGGGATCTTCCTAGAACAGTTCTTTCCAGGTGATATTGAAGATCAGTTTGGGTAGGTTTTTCAAGAAATGCAGCTACAGAGGCTTCAGATAGGCCTTACAGCAGAAATGCGGCAGCAAGGTTTCAGTTCCCATACATTCAATTCGCAGTGTCATGCAGACCCCCACCTGCCAAGAATGAGGCATATTAATTTTGTCATATGAACATTGATTTTAAACTGTTGCTGAAGTGAAGAAACGACTTGTTTGAAGATCACCAGACACTGGGCTGGAAGGACATTTGCATATTAAGAAACGCTACTTGTGGAGAAAAGGACAATTCCCTGCTCCAATTAACCCAAATGAATTTTGATCACCAGATATTGAAGGCAAGGAAGCGCATCCCAGGCCCTGCTAAGATGATACAATCCACAGAGCCAGGACTGGTTAAACCAGCTGGTCACATGACTGGCTGGTCCAGGTTTTGTGAACTAGCCACAGAACAGTTTGAATTCAGAAGGCTGTTTGAAACTGAAGCTGAAACAAGCAAGTCTCTCTCCTGGCTTTCTCTCTCTCTCTCGCTTTCCCCCAAGCCACCGGACCCATGGAAGACACACAAACCTCAAGAGAGAAAAGATTCCGACATCGAAACAAGTTGAAGTGTGAACTGGGCCCCAACGAACAGCAGAACTGACCAGCAACCAAAGACTCCACGTTGAACTTAAAGGACTGTAACTACCAGATATTGCCTCAAACGTTTCCCCTTTATTCCTTCTACTTTTTCTGTCCCTACCTGTGTGTGTGTTTATCGCGTATGCATGCTAGCGTGGGCACATTGCGGATTCGTTGTCGTTAACCGGATTAGAGTTTAAGATTAATAAACTTCCACCTTTCTTGTTTAAAATCTAAGAAAACTTGTCTGAATTGATTTCTTTGCACTACAATTGGAAAGCGGTGAACAAGGATTCACAAAGGGGGAGCTGTTTTTTAAAATTAAATCCTGTTATGGTTAAACCAGGCAAAGGCTGAGAGGGAACCCCAAAACCCCTCTCACCTGGTCGTAATAGTTGAATTATGGACATGGACTCTTCTGGAATCTTGAAGAGATGCTGAACTTTGTGTTTAAAAAAAAAGTCACCAGAAGGTTCCTTGATTTGGTTTGTAAACAAGTCTTACTGGAAGGCACCTGTCTGCAGATAATCATCCAGCAGGGGTTGTTTTTCAGGGGTTTCTTCAAATAAGAAATAGGAAACTGACACACTGTATGCGGGATTTCTTTTCGAGAGAGAGATAGAGTGAGAGAGATGGGTCTTCTTTTGTCAGGCAAAAAACAGCTGTCTCTTGTAACAGTTCAAATTGAAACTAAAACACTCCAGAAGTCAAACCTTCTGACCTCTATAAATCTTGACCTGTCACTTCTTTGTAAACATCTCCCCAAGTGAAAAACAACCCCTGCTGGATGATTATCCGTAGACAGGTGCCTTCCAGTAAGACTTGTTTACAAACCAAATCAAGGAACCTGCTGGTGACTTTTTTTTTAAAACACAAAGTTCAGCATGTCTTCAAGATTCCAGATGAGTCCATGTCCATAATTCAACTATAAATCCTTGAAACGTATTTTACAAAAACAAAGAAACAGTCTCCACATTTAAGAAAGAATATACTTGCATTGGAGGCAGTACAGCAAAGGTTCACTAAATTGGTCTCTGTGATGTTTGTCCTATGATGAGAGGCTGAGTAAATTGGGCCGATATTCTCTGGAATTTAGAAGAATGAGAGGTGATCTCTATGAAACATACAAGATTCTAAAGGAGCTGAATAGGGTAGACACTGAGAGATTGATTCTACTCTTCGGGGAATCTAAAACACGGAGGCACAGCCTCAGTATAAGGGGCCGATCATTTAGGACTGAGGTGAGGAGAAGTTACTTCACTCAAAGGATTGTGAGTATTTGGAATTCTCTACCCCAGAGAGTTGTGGATGCTCCATCATTGAATACATTTAAGGCTGGGAATCGAACGATATGGCGAGCGAGCGGGAAAGTGGAGTTGAAGCATAAGATCATCCATGATCATATTGAATGGCGGAACAGACTCGATGGGCCATATTGTCTGATCCTCCTATTTCTTGTGTTCACCTGCATTTGGTGCGTTGATTGGCCTCACATCGCCTGTCCAAAGCAGCAATTCAACCAAATAACCAGATTGGCCACATCTAACCCAGAAGAGCAAATTAGGCAAGGATTATTGATCAGGAGGGCAGCAGACTGAGATGCGGATGAAACAAGAGTTTCTATTCGTTGTTTTTGGTGGACCCTTTGAAACCTTCTCGCAGACCCCCATTGAGAATTGCTGTCCAAATACCTTCTGGCCATACTTTGGGGGAGGGAAGAGAAAGGGGTGGGTGACAGAGTGTCTTTTTGGTCACTGAGCGAGCCACTGGAGAGCATCTAGTGGGTTTTTATTTGAATGCTGACTTCGAGTCATAGAGTTATACAGCACAGAAACAGGCCATTCAGCCCACTGTGTCCACGCCAGCCATCAAGCCTATCTATTCTAATCCTATTTTCCAGCACTTGGCCCGTAACCTTGTATGCTATGGCATTTCAAGTGCTCATCTAAATACTTCTTAAATGTTGTGAGGGTTTCCTGTCTCTACCACCCCTTCGGGCAGTGTGTTCCAGATTCCAACCATCCTCTGGTGAAAAATACTTTCCTCAAATACCCTCTGAACCTCCTGCCCCTTACCTTAAATCTATGCCCCCTGGCTATTGACACCTCCGCTAAGGGGAAAAGTTTCTTCCTATGTACCCTATCTATGCCCCTCATAATTTTTTATACCTCAATCATGTCTCCCCTCAGCCTTCTCTGCTCTAAGGAAAACAACCCTAGCCTCTCCAGTCTCTCTTCATAGCTGAAATGCTCCAGCCCAGGCAACATCCTGGTGAATCTTCTCTGCACCCTCTCCAGTGCAATCACATCCTTCCTATAGTGTGGCGACCAGAACTGTACACAGTACTCCAGCTGTGGTATAGGCCTGCTACCTGATCCGAACCCGACAGGGCCTGATGATGTGTCAGGTTTGGGTCGGGTCGCACTTCCGGGCCTGGCATTCGGGCTCGGGTCAGGCCGGATCGGACATGCTCTCTCACAACCTCAAGTGACTTACTCTAATGTTAATTGACTTTTTGGACTTTAAAGGTGGTTTTGCTACAGTTATTTTAAGCTTGTGCAAATAAGGAACAAGTGAAAAGTGCAAAGTAAGCTAACTGATGGTTGGGTCGGGCGTGGGAAAAAATGGAAGGACTCATGCCGGGTGGCGCTTGGGGTCGGATGGGTTTCTGTCGGGCTCGGGTCGGGTCTCATTTCCAGATCTGAGCAGGCCTTTAAGCTGTGGCCTAACTAACATTTTATACAGCTGCGTCATAACCTCCCTGATCTTATATTCTATGCCTCGGCTAATAAAGGCAGGTATCCCATATGCCTTCCTAACCACCTTATTTACCTGTGCTGCTGCCTTCAGTGATCTATCAACAAGTAAACCAAGGTCCTTCTGACCCTCTGTACTTCCTAGGGTCCTACCATCCATTGTATATTCCCTTGGCTTGTTAGTCCTCCCAAAATGCATCACCTCACACTTCTCAGGATTAAATTCCATTTGCCACTGCTCTGCCCATCTTAGCAGCCAATCTATATCGTCCTGTAATCTAAGGCTTTCCTCCTCACTGTTTATGACACCACCAATTTTCCTGTCATCTGTGAACTTACTGATCATACCTCCTGTATTCACATCTAGATCTTTAATGTACATTACAAACAGCAAGGGGCCCAGCACCGATCCCTGCGGTACACCACTGGTCATAAGCTTCCAATCGCAAAAACAACCCTCGACCATCACCCTCTGCCTCCTGCCTCTTAGTCAATTTTGGATCCAATTTGCCAAATTGTCCTAGATCCCATGGGCTCTTACCTTCTTAACCAGTCTCCCATGTGGGACCTTATCAAAAGCCTTACTGAAGTCCATGTAGACTACATCAACTACTTTACTCTCATCTGCACACCTAGTCACCTCCTCGAAAAATTCAGTCATATTTGTTAGACATGATCTCCCCCTGACAAAGCCATGCTGACTATCCTTGATTAATCCCTGCCTCTCCAAGTGGAGATTAATCCTGTCCCTCAGAATTTTTTCCAATAGTTTCCCTACCACCGTTGTTAGACTAACTGGCCTGTATTTACCTGGTTTATCCCTACTACCCTTCTTGAATAATGGTACCACATTCGCTGTCCTCCAGTCCTCTGGCATCTCTCCTGTGGCCAGAGAAGATTTGAAAACTTGTGTCAGAGCCCCTGCTATCTCCTCCATTGCCTCACATAACAGCCTGGTATACATCTCATCTGGGCCTGGGGATTTATCCACTTTTAAGTGTGCCAAAACCGCTAATACCTTCTCCCTTTCAATGTTAATTTGTTCAAGTATATCACAATCCCCTTCCCTGATCTCTACACCTACATCGTCCTTTTCCATAGTGAACATAGATGAAAAGTAATCATTTAAAACCTCACCAACGTCCTCCGGCTCCACACACAGATTGCCACTTTGGTCCTTAATGGGTCCTACTCTTTCCCTGGTTATCTTCTTGCCCCTAATATACTCATAAAATGCCTTGGGATTTTCCTTTATCTTGCCCGCCTGTGTTTTTTCATGTCCCCTCTTCGCTCTCCTAATTACTTTTTTAAGTACCCCCCCTACACTTTCTATACTCCTCTAGGGCCTCCACTGTTTTCAGCCCTCTGAATCTGCCATAAGCCTCCTTTTTTTTCCTTATCCAATCCTCTATATCCCTTGACATCCAGGGTTCCCTGGACTTGTTGGTCCTACACGTCACCTTTACAGGAACATGTTGGCCCTGAACTCTCACTATTTCCTTTTTGAATGACTCCCACTGTTCTGATGTAGTCATTCCTACAAGTAGCTGCTCCCAGTCCATTTTGGCCAGATTCTGTTTTATCATATTGAAATCAGCCTTCCCCTAATTCAGTACCTTTATTTCTGGTCCATCTTTGTCCTTTTCCATAACTACCTTAAATCTTACAGAGTTATTGTCACTATCCCCAAAATGCCCCCCATCGATGCTTCTTCCCCTTGTCTGGCTTCATTCCCTCAGATTAGGTCCAGTACCTCCCCATCTCTTGTCAGACTTTCTCCATGCTAGCTCAAAAAGCTCTCCTGGATGCACTTTTAAGAATTCCACCGCCTTTAAGCCTTTTGCACTAACACTATCCCAGTTAATATTGGGGAAGTTGAAATCCCCTACTATCATTACCCTATTATTTTTACACCTCTGTGAGATTTGCCTACATATCTGCTCCTCTATCTCTCCCTGACTGTACACTCCCAGCAGAGTGGTTGCCCCCTTTTTGTTTTTATGTTCTACCTATATGGACTAATTTGAGGAACCTTCAAAGATATCATCCCTCCTTACTGCAGTAATTGACTCCTTGATTAATAGTCCAATGCCACCTCCTCTTTTACACCCTGTCCCCCCGCCCCCCATCACGCATGAAGATTCTATACCCTGGAATATTGAGCTGCCAGTCCTGCCCTTCCCTCAACTATGTCTCTGTGATAGCAATAATATCATATTCCCATGTGCTAATCAATGCCTCAATTCATCTGCCTTACTTGTAAGACTCCTTGCGTTAAAATAGATGCAATCCAACCTTGCATTATTCACTTGTGCCTTAACAGGTCTATATTTGCTCTGCCTTCCAGACTGACTTAATTTCTCTTCTATATTTGGCTGTGCATCACCCCGTACTGTACCTCCACTCTGTATCCCATCCCCCTGCCAAATTATTTTAAACCCCCCCCCCCTCCCCCTAACAACACTAGGAAGCCTCCCTGCAAGGATGTTTGTCCTGTCCCAGTTCAGGTGCAACCTGTCTGACTTGTACAGGTCCTACCTTCGCCAGAAACAAACCCAGTGATCCAGGAAACTAAAGCCCTCCCTCCTGCACCATCTCTTCAGTCACTCATTCATTTGCTCTATCCTCCTATTCCTATACTCACTCACACGTGGCACATAATAGGCTTGTCAGCAAAAGTGAAGCCCATTGAATAAAAGGGAAAGTGGCACCATGTGTACCAAGTTGGCTGAGTGACAGGAAACAGAGAGTAGCGGTGAACTTTTGTTTTTCGGACTGGAGGAAGGTATATATTGGAGTTCCCCGGGGTGGGTGCTAGGGCCACTTTTTTCTTGATCATATTAATGATTTAGACTTAGTTGTACAGGGCACAATTTCAAAATTTGCAGTTGACACAAAACTTGGAAGTTTTGTGAACTGTGAAGAGGATAGTGATAGACTTGAAGAAGACATAGACAGGCTGGTGGAATGTGCGGACATATGACAGATGCAATTTAATGCAAAGACGTGCCAAGTGATACATTTTGGTAGGAAGAATGAGAAGAGGCAACATAAATTAAAGGAAACAATTCTAACATGAGTGTAGGAACAGAGACACCTGGGGGTCTATGTGCACCAATTGTTGAAGGTGGCAGGGCAAGTTGAGAAAGTGGTTAAAAAAAGCATTTGGGATCCTGAGCTTTATAAATAGAGGCATAGAGTACAAAGCAAGAAAGTTATGATGAGCCTTTATAAAACACTAATTCAGCCTCAACTGCAGTATTTTGTCCAATACAGGGCACTGCAATTTAGGAAGGATGTGAAGGCTTTCGAGAGGGTACAAAAACTATTTACGAGAATGGTTCCAGGATGAGGGACTTCAATTACGTGAATAGATTAGAGAAGCTGGAGTTGTTCTCTTTAGAAAAGAGATGGTTGAGAGAAGATTTGATGGAGGTATTCAATATCATGAGGGTTCTAGACAGCATAGAAAGAGAGAAACTGTTGCCATTGGCAGAAGAGTCGAGAACCAGAGGACATAGATTTAAAGTGATTGCCTTTGGTTCTTTCGCCATTGAGGAAAATTCTTTTTTATGCAGCAAATTGTTATGATCTGGAATGCACTGCCTGAAATTGTGGTGAAGATAGATTCAATCATGGCTTTCAAAAGGGAATTGGATACGCACCTGAAGGGAAAAAATCTGCAGGGTTATAGGGAAAGGGCAGGAGGAGTGAAACTAGCTAAATTGTACTTGCAGAGACCTGGTACCAATTCGGCAGGATGAATGCCCTCCTTCCGTGCTGTAACTATTCTGTGCCTCTATTCTATGATTGCACTGTTCAGTTCCATTCACAACTCCTTAGATGATGAAGCAGTCTGTGCCCATATGCAGCATAACCTGGTCAGAGGGTGGTATTCTGCGGCAAGTGACTCACTTTCCTGACTCCCCAAAGCCTTTTCACCAACTTCAAGCCACAATTCAGGAGTATGGTGGAATACTTCCCACTTACCTGGATGAGTGCAGGTCCCACAACATTCAAGAAGCTCTGCACCATCCAGGACAAAGCACATTTGATTGCCATCTCATCTACTACTTTAAACATTTACTTTCTCCATCACTGGTGCACCATGGCTGCAGTATGTACCATTTGCAAGATGTACTGCTGCAACTCGCCAATGTTTCTTCCACTGCACTTCTCAAGGACAAGGGCAGCAGGTACATGGGAACACCACCGCCTGCAAGTTCCCCTCCAAGTCACACACCATCCTAACTTGGAAATATATTGCTGTTCCTTTAATCCTTATGTAATAGAACTGTGGGAGTACCTTCACCACATGGACTGCAGTTGTTCGAGGAAGATGGCTCACCACCACCTTCTCAAGGACAATTGGGGATGGGCAGTAAATGCTGGTGTTGCCAGCAACACCCACATCCCATGAATGCCTAAAAAACATTCCAGTCCATTACATTATCTGTGATTGAGTAAAGGGAATCCAGTGAATTCACAAAATAATATTCAATTGAATGAATCAAATACAGCAAATTCATTAAATCTGTTCTTTAGTCAGTTTAATGTATTAAATAGTGTTTCACTCATTAAGTCCAATCACTTTCTAATTTATTGAATAATCTGTTTGTGAATCAATAGAGTGTAATAAATTAATGAAGTTATGCCTGCTTCAATGAATGCCGTCCAGTGAATTCATTAAATAATCTTTGGCTCAGTGAAATCTGTCAAAACCCCTGAGCTTCTCATCTTCTTCCTTGCTGTTCCAATTCAATTATTCCCCTACCCTCTAATTCTACTTCACCCTAATACTGGGGAAGTTTGACATATTGTGCGGGGGTTGGGGGGGGTGTTGCGGCGGGTTGGGAGGGGAGATTGTGGTGGGGTGCATAGCAATTTCAGGAGAGTAGCGAGTAGTTGCCTAAGGAAAGAATTAATGATCTGGGAGAGAAGGGTATTTATGAAGGAATCACCGCAGCCTGGTAAGAGGGTCATTGGGGCAGAGGTCGACTCGCCATTTGCTAAGGTGGTGCCCTTGGCACTGCACAGGTGGCAGGGAGTGTGGGCACTCAGTGCTCAGGCATTGGATGGGGTGGCATTCCCCTGACATTGTCGTTGGGGCAGAAGAGCAGTGGACAAGGCTGCCAATCACCAACAGGGCGGCCACCCATCCAGAAGGAAGGCTGCAACTGGCAATGGGGACACAACTGTCAGATTTTGAGCTCATTGGTGATGAGGGGCAATACCCTTTGAAGGAAGGGTGAAACCCCAAGCAGCAGCAGGGCACAGGTGAAGAAGGAAGGGCAGGAAGGCAACAGAGGCCAAACCTTCAACACATGATCTACTGTCCTCGACAAAGCTACCTTGAGATGACCGAGAACCAGTGCCGTAGGAAACTTCATCTCTCCAGGCAAATGGTCACAGGCGTCAGTGACCTCTTCACTGAAGATCTCACAGCACCGGTCGCCATGCCCTGCCAGTAGCCATCAAAATCACTGTGGCCTTCGCTTCTGGCTCCTTTCAAGGATAAGCTGCGGACCTTAGTGGCACCTTGAAAACAGCAGCTCACCACTGCATCTTGCAGGTCACTTTAGTTTAGTTTAGTTTAGAGATATAGCACTGAAACAGGCCCTTCGGCCCACCGAGTCTGTGCCGACCATCAACCACCCATTTATACTAATGCTACACTAATCCCATATTCCTACCACATCCCCACCTGTCCCTATATTTCCCTACCACCTACCTACACTAGGGGCGATTGCTAATGGCCAATTTACCTATCAACCTGCAAGTCTTTGGCATGTGGGAGGAAACCGGAACACCCGGAGGAAACCCACGCAAACACAGGGAGAACTTGCAAACTCCACACAGGCAGTACCCAGAATTGAACCCGGGTCACTGGAGCTGTGAGGCTGCGGTGCTAACCACTGCGCCACTGTGCCGCCCACTGATGCCATCTTTGTCAGAACTGGGCAGTACCTTCAGTTCACGACAGATGCAGCTTTGCAGGCACAAGGGGCCTTGGGCTTTTGTTGCCATCGCTGGATTTCCCCAGGTGCAGGGCATCATCTATAGCACCAATGTGGCCATCAAGGCTCTGTCTGACTACCCAGTGATATTCATCAACAGGAAAGGCTCACATCACTCAATATTTAGCTGGTCTGCAACAACAACAATAGCTTTCTCCATGTGTGCCCTCACTTTCCTGGCAGCTGCCATGACTCCTTCATCCTGTACTAGTCCAGGCTGCCTCAGATCTTCATGCCAAGTCCCAAAGTGTGTGGATGGATCCTAGGGGTCAAGGGATGAAGAGATGGCTGCTGACCCCCTCTACGGGAGCACTAGACAGACGCACTACAATCAAAGTCACCTGCTCACTAGGATGACCATTGAGCAGGCCATCAGACTTCTGAAGATGCAATTCCCGGTGCCTGGACCAGTTGGGTAGTGCTCTCTAATTCCCACCTGCAAGGTTCTCGGTCCTTGTGGTGGTCTGCTGTATTCTCCATAACATGGCCTTCCGGAGAGGTGTGGACCTTGAGGACACTGAGGCCCTGGAAGGAGACAGCCCATCGAGGGAACAACAGGAGCAGGAGGAGAGAGAGGAGGAGAAAGTAAAGACAGAGGGTGATGGCGCAGAACAGAGAGGGCCCCTGCTGCATGACAAGGTGGTCAGACACAGCCCGGGGTGTGAACGGCTCTTGAGGATGCCATGAATGTTAGAGATCTCTTGATTCACTTAAACCCCTCTGACCCAGTTTGAAGGGCATGGCATGGAAGGGAGTCTGAGATACCTGTGTATGGAAGACACAGCTTGGAAAATCTAATCACCTACCACCAATGATGGAAGCGCATCTGCTTAAAGGATTTGCCCTCACCATGGAGGAGTTTGTTATGTCTTTCACTATTTCATACCACTTTCCCTGTCATGGCAGCAATTAGAGGAGTCCCAGACGTGTGCCTTAATGTGTCATCATTCATAAAGTGTACTGAGAGGAAATCGGTTCACAAAGACAATAGGATGACACCTCAGTGATCCACTTAATGCTCCGCACAACTTGGTAGCCTCAGCACTTGGCCACTCCTACACGGTGCGGCCCTTGTGACCTCAGAGGAGGTGAAAGAAGCCTGCCCACTCGTCTCAGCTTGCAGCTGAGATGCATGGGGTTGTCGTCCTCATCGTGGAGGTGCCCTTGGGGACACCTGCAGAGGCTGCTGCACCTGCATCATTGCAAGGGCAGCCTCCATCACTTGGCCCTGCTGCACAAATGGTCCTTCAGTCAGAGGAGACAAGGAGGCTGAGGATGATGAGGGCACCCCGTGAGGGGTGGGCATGCCGGATGCCTGGTGGAGGACACCAGCTGGGGCTCAGCTGGCATCCCCTCCAAGGATCTCTGCGCCACCAGCCACTGACGAAACTACACTGCCCGTGTCTCATGGACCCTGTGGATGTCAATGAGCAGTTCCTACATCCACTCCGAGTTATGCCCAAATGGCTGTCCAAGAGGTTGGCCACTCTTTTTATGGAGGAGCTCCTGCGCTCATAGCCTGAGCCATGGTGACGCACATGAGCTGGATGGACTCCTCTATCCTCTGCCCAAGACCCCGCACTGCCTTAAGGAATTCCGCAATGTGGGAGCACATCTGCTGCTGCTGGTCTAGGTTGAGCCTTCTTTTCTGTAACTCCTGAGACCCTGCACCTGTGCCCAGCTGAGCAAGGCTGTGTCTGTCCTCCTTCTCCCAAGGGAAACTGACCACAGCTCCCTTTGCCTTTAACACCTCCTCCTGCACACTACTGGTGTGTTCATCATACAGTACCACCGTATCTACACACGCACAAGGACTAACTGAGGTGCGAGTATCTGTGCTGGTGGACGGTGCATTCATAAGGTGAGACAGTGCTTTTTCTTCTTCCTCATGCAGCTCACGTCCTGTGGAAGTAGAAGGAGATGGTGCCCTGGGTTGGACATCTGCACCTGTGGGAGACACAAAAAGGGATGATGAGAGCTAGCCTAGGAGAGTGGAAACCTCTGCAGTGCTGAGGCTACCCAATGTTACTCAGTGTGGGACATGATATTAGATGGGGTGGAGTGCACTGCACCCCCTTAATGACCAGTTTGCTTTGTGTAACCCCCAGGTGCACCAGTAGTTCTTGTTTTACCAGGCCCAATTCCCTCCTCAACCACTTTCCTGCTATTTTCAATGCCATCTGCTCCATGGGGGTTTTTCGATAGAGGACAGGCACCCCTCCTCCCATCTGGGCCCTCTCCCTTGCATTGTATCCGTGTTTCTCTTAAGGACAAACAAGAGCAAGATAAGGCACTGCTGTCCTCTGTGTCCAATATCAAAACCCCTATCCATTAAGAGCTGTGCGTCTCAGTGGTGACAGGTCCTCAGCAGTTCTCTGGCTGTGAACCATTCTGAGGTGTCAGTAAGTGGCCTGGGCACACATCCCTCCACGTTCAGGAACACCATGCACCCAGAGCATCCTCAGGTGTGGTGCCTACTGGAAGGTGCAAGTCCTGAGGCCTGTCCAGAGGGTTGTGGGTTGCACTCACCTTACCAGAATGTATGAGGTTGTTGAATCTTTTTCGGCATTGAATCCAGGTTCTTTTCATCTCACTTCTGCCACTGACGGTGGCAGTAATCTGGAGCAAAGCCTGCTTGGTCTCAGCTGGTGGCCTCCTCCAGCCACCGTCCAGGAAAAGGACCTCCGTCCTCTCCCTCATAGCCTCCAACATGAGTCTTGGGTCCACATCAATGAAGTGAGGGGCAGCCCTGCCCCGGGTGCTAGGCCTCAGGCTCTCTTGAGCCATCTCACCTCTCCTTGGATCAATGGAAGGCTTTGGCACGATCCATAGATCTCTTCCTCAGAACAGCCAGTAGCCTCAGTGATGACTGCTGTAGGAGTCTAAATCAGTCCCACACTTAATCTGACCCACCTCTGTTCCCATCCGCACTGGCTCTAATTGGACAAGGAACCCATCTCCATATCAATTAAAGCTTCCCCGTGTGAAAATCAGGACTTTAATCAGTTTCCCACCAGAGGTGGGTTTCTGACCAAAAACAAACCCGGCTCCTGTTTCCCACCTCTGTGGTGAAAATTCGGCCCATTATCATGTTTTATTCTTATCCAAAACACTGTTTGTGCTAGTCTGATAGGGTGTGAGTCTTACAAAGTGGCACAAAGATGGTTCTAAAAACGTGGAAGTAACCAACGTGGTTGACTCTTAACTGCCCTCAGAAGTGTCTAAGAAGTCACTCAGTTGTATAAAACCACTGGAAAGGGAAACAAGAATAAAACCAAACTGGCCCCTCGGTTGCAACTGGGGCATGAAATTATAAGACACATCAACCCAGCTGCAAAATCCTCCTCTTAACATCTGGGGATTGGTCCCAAATTTGGGAGAGCTATGCCACAGACTAGTCAAGCAAGATGCTGATGTAGGTTTGATTCTTTGAGTATTATTATCAGCCAATGTCCCAAATTCTTCCATTACGATCCCTGGGTAAGTCCTGTCTCACTGGCATGGCAGTCGTATACAGGTGCTGAGAGAACCAACACGAAGGATCAGCCTACTTGATCTCACCCTCACCAATCTACCTGTTACAAATACATTTGCCCATGACACCGTTGAATCATAGAAATTTCGAAATATATGGCACAGAAGGAAGGAGCCAATTGATAGGAGTGGCCACCGCATAATCACTGTGGAGAGCAAGTTCTGTCTTCACATTGAGAACACCCTCCATTGTGTTGTGTCACACAACCACTCTGCTAAGTGGGTAGATTAAGAACAGATGTAGCAGCTGAAAACTGGGCAACCATGAATTGCTGTGGACCATCAGCAGGTGCAGTATTGTATACCACCACAATCTCATTGCCTGTCATATTCCTCACTCCGACGTGACCATCAACATATGCACAGTCATCAGCAAAGAGATTTAAGAAATCATCAACAGTGCTTTTAAATGGTATTCTAATTACCATCAGTGTTTGTTGTCAAATAAGAAAGAAAAAAATTACTTTTTATTGTGCCTTTTATGACTTCACATCATTGAAAAGTGTTTCACAACCAGTGAAGTATAGTCAATAGGCAACAATGGCAGCCAATTAGCACAGAGCAACGTCCCACTAACACCAATGAGATAATTGACCAAATAATCTGCTTCACTGATGTTGGTCGAGAGATAAATATTACACGGGACACTGGGAGAACTCCATGTTCTTCGAATAGGGACATAGGATCTTTTACATCCACCTGACAGGACAAATATGGTCTGATTGGAATGCTTACATTTTTGTCAATTTGTGAGAAAAGCAGAGACAGAATGAGAGAAGGAGAGTGAGCCAAAGGCAGAGGCATTATCTATAATCTGCTAGTATTCACTCTGAAACTACAGCCAGAATCCCTGTGCACTGCACAGAGTTCGGTCAGGCACCCCAGTCAGGGCCACTTCTAGCAGGCTCTGTATCTCTCCCTATGTCTTGGAATCATAGAAGGCTTACAGCACAGAAAGAGGCCACGTGGCCCATCATGTCTGCGCCTTTTAAATGAGATGAGGTTTTCTGCCTCTACCACCTTTCAGGCAGTGAGTTCCAGACCCCCACCACCCTCTGGGTGAAAACATTGTTCCTGATCTCCCCTCTAATCCTTCTACCAGTCACTTTAAATCTATGCCCCCCAAGTCACTGACTCCTCCACTAAGGTAAATAGGCCCTTCTTGTCCACTCTATCCAGGCCCCTTACAATTTTGTAGTTCTCAATCAAATTTCCCCTCAGCCTCCTCTGTTCCAAGAAGAACACCAGCCTATCCAATCTTTCCTCAGAGCTGCAATTTTCCAGTCCTGACACCATCTTCGTAAATCTCGTCTGTACCCTCTTTAGTGCAATTATATCCTTTCTGTAATGAAGTGACCAGAAATGCATGCAGTACTCAAGTTGTGGCCTAACTAATGTTTTATATAGTTCCAACATAACCTCTCTACTTTTATATTTTCTATGCTTTGGCTCATCAAGGAAAGGATTCCATATGCCTTCTTAACCACGTTATCGACATGTCCTGCTATCTTCAGGGATCTGTGGACATTCACTCCCTCACTTCCTTTACACCAGCCATGAATGGTGGTGGACAATTAAATAACTAACTGGGGAGGTGGCTCCACAAATATCCCCATCCTCAATGATGGGAGTGCCCAGCACATCAGTGCGAAAGATAAGGCTGAAGCATTTGCAACAATCTTCAGCCAGAAGTGCCAAGTTGATGATCCATCTCGGCCTCCTCCTGAAGTCCCCAGCATCACAGATGCCAGACTTCAGCCAATTCGATTACTCCGTGTGATATCAAGAAACGACTGAAGGCACTGGATACTGCAAAGGCTAGGGGCCCTGACAATATTCCGACAATAGTACTGAAGACCTGTGCTCCAGAACTTGCCGGGCCCCTAGTCAAGCTGTTCCAGTACAGCTACAGCACTGGCATCTATCCGGCAATGTGGAAAATTGCCCAGGTATGTCCTGTACACAAAAAGCAGGACAAGTCCAAACCAGCCAATTACCGCCCCATCAGTCTACTCTCAATCATCAGTAAAGTGATGGAAGGTGCCATCAACAGTGCCATCAAGCGGCACTTGCTTAGCAATAACCTGCTCAGTGACGCTCAGTTTGTGTTCCACCAGGGCCACTCAGTTGCTGACTTCATTACAGCCTTGGTTCAAACATGGACAAAAGAGCTGAACTCAAGAGTTGAGGTGAGAGTTACTGCCCTTGACATCAAGGCAGCATTTGACCGAGTATGACATCAAGGAGCCCTAGGAAAACTGAAGTCAATGGGAATTGGGGAAAACTCTCCGCTGGTTGGAGTCATACCTAGCACAAAGGAAGATGGTTGTGGTTGTTGGAGGTCAATGACCTCAGCTCCAGGACATCATTGCAGGAGTTCCTCAGGGTAGTGTCCTAGGCCCAACCATCTTCAGCTGCTTCATCAATGACCTTCCTTCAATCATAAGGTCAGAAGTGGGGATGTTCGCTGATGATTTCACAATGTTCAGCACCATTCGTGACTCCTCAGATACTGAAGCAGTCCATGCAGAAATGCAGCAAGACCTGGACAATATCCAGGCGTGGGCTGATAAGTGGCAAGTAACATTTGCGCCACACAAGTGCCAGGCAATGACCATTTCCAACAAGAGAGAATCTAACCATCTCCCCTTGTCATTCAATGGCATTACCATTGCCGAATCCTCCACTATCAACATCCTAGGGGCTACCATTGACCAGAAACTGAACTGTAGTAGCCATATAAATACTGTGGCTAAAAGAGCAGATCAGATGCTAGGAATCCTGCGGCGAGTAACTCACCTCCTGACTCCCCAGAGCCTGTCCGCCATCTACAAGGTACAAGTCAGGAGTGTGGTGGAATACTCTCCACTTGCCTGGATGGGTGCAGCTCCAACAACACTCAAGAAGCTCGAAACCATCCAGGACAAAGCAGCCCACTTGATTGGCACCCCATATACAAACATTCACTCCCTCCACCACCGACGCACAGTGGCAGCGATGTGTACCATCTACAAAATGCACTGCAGCAACTCACCAAGGCTCCTTAGACCCGCGACCTCTACCAACTAGAAGGACAAGGGCAGCAAATGCATGAGAACATCGGCAGCTGCAAGTTCCCCTCCAAGTCATACACCATCCTGACTTGGAAGTATATCACTGTTCCTTCACTGTCGCTGGGTCAAAATCCTGGAACTCCCTTCCTAACAACACTCTGAGTGTACCTACCTCACATGGATTGCAGCGGTTCAAGAAGGCAGCTCGCCACCACCTTCTCAAGGGTAATTAGGTATGGGCAATAAATGCTGACCCAGCCAGCGACGCCCACATCCCATGAAGGAAGTAAAAAAATCCTCCCATTTATTGTGTATTCCTTTTCCTTGTTTGACCTCCCCAGTAGTATCACCTCACACTTCTCTGGGTTAAATTCCATTTGTCACTTTTCTGCCCACCTGACCAGTCCATTGATATCTGCCTGCAGTCTACAGCTATCCTCCTCGCTATCAACCACATGGCCGATTTTTGTGTCATCTGCAAACTTCTTGATCATTCCCCCAACATTTATGTCCAAATCATTTATATATACCACAAAAAGCAGGGGACCTAGTACTGAACCCTGCGGAACCCCACTGGAAACAGCCTTCCAGTTACATAAACTCCCGTCAACAATTATCCTTTGTTCCCTGCCACTGAGCCAATTTTTTATCCAACTTGCTACATTCCCCTGGATCCCATGGGGCTTTTTTTTTTAACCAGTCAGTCATGTGGGACCTTCTCAAAAGCCTAGCTAAAATCCATGTAGACCACATCAACTGCACTACCTTCATCAATCCTCCTTGTTACTTCCTCAAAAAATTCAATTGAGTTTGTCAGACACAACCTTCCCTTAACAAATCCATGCTGACTGTTCTTGATTAATCTGTGCCTTTCTAAGTGACAGTTTATCCTGTCTCTCAGAATTGATTCCAATAATTTGCCCACTACTGAGGTTAGACTGACTGACCTGTAATTATTCGGTCTATCCTTCTGTCCCATTTTAAAGAAAGGTACAATGTTAGCAGACCTCCAATCCTCGGCACACCTGCATCCAGTGAGGATTAGAAAATGATGGTCAGATCATCAACGCAAGCTCGAGGAACAGCACCTCATTTACCGATGCGGCAAGCTACAGCCTGCCGGACTGAACATTGAGTTCACTAATTTCAGAGCATGACGGAGCCCCCTTTTTATTTTTAGTTATTATTTTCTTTTTTTCTTCCTAATTTATTTTATTTTAGTTTGTTTAGTTTGTTTCGACTGTTTTTTTTTAAATGTTTGCGCTTGTAGCCAGGGGTGTTCATTTTACAGTCTATTCACACCCTCTCTGTACTAACGCTTTGTCTTTCACCACACCATTAACATACCATTTGCCTTTGTTCCATGACCTTCTGGTCAGTTATTCTCTGTGACCTTGTCCTATCTACGTCTTCTCTTTAGTTATCTCTTGCCCCACCCCTGCTTTACTTGCTTAAAACCTTTTACATTTCTAATATTTGTCAGTTCTGATGAAGGGTCACTGACCTGAAACGTTAACTCTGCTTCTCTCTCCACAGATGCTGCCAGACCTGCTGAGTATTTCCAGCATTTCTTGTTTTTATGTCAGATCCTCCTTCTTGGCTTCTTTTAATAGCCTGTATGCATTTCATCCAGAGCTGGTGATTTATCCACTTTCAAGGATGCTAATCCCCTTAATACTTCCTCTCTCCCTATGTTTATCACATTCATTACTTCACACTCCTCCTCCTTAACTGTGTCCTTGGACTGTGACTTGGACTTGGTCTGTGTGAAGGTGACAAATCAGAACTGGGTACCGGAGTCAGAACAAATCTGTACATAGACTTCACATATCAAAATTAGCCGACACAGATCGACCTGAACCACACCAAGAGATCGCACAAAGGACTTGGTGTTTGCGACACTTCTAACAGAGCACATTGTCCTCAACTCAGCTCAGCAGCAACATTTCTAAACCACTCCCTGGACTCAGACTCAATAAAGGAGAGTTTTTATAGAATGAAATTACAGCACAGGAGAGTGCCATTTGGCCTTCGGTGACTGTGTTGATGCTAGTACTGTCTCCTGTCACCATTCAGCCCAGATCCTTTTATCATCCTTTTTAAATATTTATCCTGTTCCCTTTCAAATAATGTTCAAGTCTCTATCTCAAAGCCACTTCTAGTGAAGTATCCCATGGTATATATAAGCCCTGAGTTCAAAATACATGGCAGATGAAAATTAATACAGAGAAGTGTGAATTGATGCACTCAACGCTCAATGTTGAAAACCACTTGGAAGAGGCACTGAGGGCAGCAAGAGCACAGAATGTACTCTAGGTGGGAGACTTCAATGTCCATCACCAAGAGTGGCCCGGTAGCACCACTATACTGACCGAGCACACTGAGTCCTGAAGGACATATCTGCCAGACTAGGTCTGTGGCAGGTGGAAAGAGAAACGAGAGGAAAAAAACCTACTGACCTCACCCTCACCAATCAACCTGTCACAGATGGAATTTATCTGTGACAGTATTGGTAGTTGTGCCCACCGCACAGTCCTTCTGGAGAAAAAGTCCCGTCTTCACACCAAGAACACCCACCATTATGTTGTGTGGACTACCACAGTGCTAAATGGGATAGATTTTAGAACAGATCTAGTAGCTCAAAACTGGGCATCCATGAGCCACTGTGGGCCATCAGCAGCAGCAGAATTGTATTCTACCACAATCTGTAACATCATGGTCCAGCATATCCCTCACTCTACCATTACCACAAGCCAGGGGGGTTATCCCTGGTTCGATGAGGAGTGCAGAAGAGCATGCCAGGAACAGCACCTGTCATACCTAAAAATGAGGTACCAACCTGATGAAGCTACAACACAAGACTATATGCATGTTCAACAGCAGAAGCAGCATGCTATAGACAGCTAAACGATCCCACAACCAATGGATCAGATCAAAGCTCTGTAGTCCTGCGACATCCAGTCATGAATGGTGGTGGACAAGGAAACGACTAACAGGAGGAGGAGACTCCACAAACATCCCCATCCTCGATATTGGATCCCAGCACATGAGTGCAAAATTCAAGGCTGAAGTGTTTGCAACCATCTTCAGCCAGAGGTGGATGATCCATCGCGGCCTCATTCTGAGGTCCCCAGCATCACAGATACAAGTCTTCAGCCAATTCATTTCACTCCACGTGATATCAAAAAATGGCTGAGTGTACTGGATACAGCAAAGGCTACAACATCCTGGCTGCAGTGCTGAAGATTTGTGCTCCAGAACTAACCGCAATCCTAGCCAAGCTGTTCCACTACAGCCACAACACTAGCATCTATCCAATAATGTGGAAAATTGCCCAGTTATGTCCTGTCCACAAAAAGCAGGACAAATCCAATCCAGCCAATTATCATCCCATCAGTCTACTCTCAATCATCAGCAAAGTGATGGAAGGTATCATTGATAGTGCTCTCAAGCGGCACCTGCTCACTGATGCTCAGTTTGGATTCCACCTAGGTCACTTGGCTCCAGACCTCATTACAACCTTGGTCCAAACATGAACAAAAGATCTGAATTCCAGATGTGAGTGACTGCCCTTGACATCAAGGTAGCATATGACCATGTATGGCACCAAGAAGCCCCAGTAATTTTGAAGTCAATGGGAATTTGAGGAAAACGCTCCACTGGCTGAATTCATATCTAGCACAAAGTAAGATGTTTGTGTTGTTGGAGACTAACCATCCTAGCTCCAGGACATCACTGCAGGAGTTCCTCAGGACAGTGTTCTCGGCCCAATCATCTTCAGCTGCTTCATCAATGATCTTCCGTCTATCGTAATGTCGGAAGTGGGGATGTTCAGTGATAATTGAAGTTTTCAGTACAATTCGCAACTCCTCAGATACTGAATCAGTCCGTGCCTGTATGCAGCAAGACTTGGACTACGTTCAGGCTTGGGCTGATAAGTGGCAAGTAATATTCACACCACACAAGTGCCAGGCAATGGCCATATCCAACAAGAGAGAATCTAACCATCTTCCCTTAACATTCAACGGCATTTGAATCCCCCACCATCAACATCCTGGGGTTACCATTGACCAGAAACCTAACTGGATCAATCACATAAATAGTGTGGCTATAAGAGCAGGTCAGAGGCTGGGAATTCTGTGTCAAGTAACTCACCTACTGTCTCCCCAAAGCCTGTCTACCACCAACAAGGCACAAGTTAGGAGTGTGATGGAATACTCTCCACTTTGCTGGATGAGTGCAGCTGCAACAGTGCTCAAGAAGCTCAACACCATCCACACAACACATCCCGCTTGATTAGCACCCCATCCACCAACTTCAACATTCACACCCTCCACCACTGCACACACTGGCAGCAGTAGGTACCATTTACAAGATGCACTGCAGCAACTCACCAAGCCTCCTTCGAGAGCACCTTCTAAATCCATGCCCTCTATCAGCTAGAAGGACAAGGGCAGCAGGTGCATGGGAACACCACCGCCTGCAAGTCACACGCCATCCTTACTCGGAAATATATCGCCGTACCTTCACTGTTGCTGGGTCAAAATCCTGGAAGTCCCTCCCTAACAGCACTGTTGGTGTACCTATACCACATTGGACAGCAGTATTTCAACAAGGCAGCTGACTATGACCTTCTCAAGGACAATTAGGGGTGGGCAATAAATGTTGCCCACATCCCATGAATGAATTTTTAAAAAGATACCGTTTTAAAGGAAATACAGGAACAGAGAGACCTGGAGTTTCACATATATTAATCTTTGAAGGTGGCATGGTAAGATGATAAAACTTTTTGAAAAAAATATATAAGATTCTTGGCTTTTTAAATAGAGGCATTGAGTACTAAAGCAAAGACACTATGCTAAAACTTTATAAATCACTGGCTAGAACTCAGCTAGAGCATTGGGCTGAATTTTCCGGACATAGAATATTTTCAGTCGTCGGGACCGTTTATAGGTCCGTTACCTAGCCATTAGAGGAGCTTGCCTTCTCAGTCAATTTTCCAGAAGTCGAATAATTAGCAGGCAGCCTCCAGGTTTGCCGTTCAACTAGGGAAGACGGGCAGGTTGAGGAGGAGGGAGGGCTAGCAGCCTTTGTAGCGGCTAGAGTGTCAGTCAGCTGAGGTGAAAGCCTCAATGGAGGGCGGAGTGAAATGGCTACAGGAAAAGGTTTAGGGAACTGGCAGCCATCTCTGCACACAGAGCACCATCTATAAGAGCAGTCTCCAGGAGCTGCTCTTGCAGTACCAAACCTCTACCAGTTTCCCTTCTGCCCTCCTACCCTGCCTTCCTATCTGCTTCCTTTAGTGTTTTTATTTGCTTCAAAAACATAAGGAATTAAATTTGAATCTTCTTTCTATTTGTCCCTCTACCTTAATCTACTCCTGCTTTGTTTCTCAACCTCCAGTTGTTAATGGTAGGACTTAGACTGGATGCAAAGAGAGCCTATTGGGAGAAAGGCAGGAGGCAGAGATATGTAATGCTACATTCTGCAAATAAACAGACTATCATGAAAAGGATCTGTGTCTAGCTTCATTCTTCACCATTTGGCTTGGACCCGTTTAACACCAGAATCTCTCTTTCTTCATCCTGACAATGCCACAGGACAGTGGCTTGTATTTCTTTATTATTTTCCACATGCCATTTATAAATTTTCTATGTAGTACTTTTCTAGGAGGGAATAATAAAAGCAATTCCAGTCTTGGAGAAGCTAATGCAGCTCTGCCAAATTACATGTCTGTTTTGGCAGCAAAATGAGGACTGGCAAAAATTGTAAATCTTATTTGATCCCGATATCAACAAATGTAACATGTAGTTGTGTAGTAGTATAGAACTTGAGTGTTGTTGAAAAAAGAGACGTGCTGGCGAAGCTTTTCGTCTTGCACTCATCAGGACAGATGCAAGAATGCCAAATTTCAAAGAGAGCAACAATTTCTACTGCATGGGAAAAAGATGCTGATTGTTTGGCAAGTCGACTCTGACTGGTTGAGGCATTGCCATCGAGAATGCACCAGGGAACTATTGACCCCCACGCTTTCATTTAATTCAAAAAAGGCACAACACCTGGACATGTTCCTTTTGCCTGCGGAGGACAGGTCTCTGTGTATGAATATATGTAGCTTCCAGCAAGCTTAAGTGAGCTACATTGTGAGCCCAGCTGATAATCTTAAATTGGTTGTTCACGTAATTCTTAGCACACTCGGGATTGTTCAGTAAGTGCTGTCCAATCGCGGAATCACTGCTAACGGACATTGTGTTTTGAGTTTTACAAGTAAGGGCTGGTTGAGTACAGTCAGTACTCTACCTAATGCAAACAGCCGAAGGGGCATGCTCTTTGATACGATCCATACCCTTCCAGAATAATTTGAGATAGATTGGGTACTTTTCAGATCAAAAAGTGTCAGCCTTAGGCCCATTTGTGAGTATGGTGATACACAGCGAGCAATGATCTGATGGGGGTAGCTATTATCCTGCAGGATAGTTTTGATGCACCCTATTTTGGCGTCAAGCTTGCACAGTGAGCAAATGGCTCAGGCACTATTTACGAGATTGACGATAAGGCCAATCTTATAGCATGTGGAGCTGTAGGAATCCCAACGTGTATATTGACCAGTGAAGGTAGGCTTGCGGTAGACAGTAGTAGAGAACCTTCATTGGTCAATATATATGTTGGGATTCCTACAGCTCCACGTGCTGTAAGATTGGTCTTATTGGTAATGTTGAACTCTAGAAAACATGTTATGGAAGGATAATGTCGGAGCCTATCTTTGTTCAGTTTCACAATTATTATACAGAGTAAAAGGATAACAAACATGTAGCTCCTTACTCAAACCTTTCAACAGTCTCAGTAAGTATCTGCTTCTAAGTGCTCAAGTAAGACCTCAGTTAACACCCTCCACCTGCATATAATCAAACAATTGATGCACAATTAACAGATTCTCTTTTATAATACAAGATGGATTAACATGCTCAAACAACATTTCAAAATAAATTCCATATTATGTACAAATTATAAACATGCTCAAAGAACATTTCAAAATAAATCAAAATAAATTCCATATTGGGGACAAAGTATTATATTGTGAGACACCCCTCCTCTAGCATCCCTAACAGTTTCTTTGTACTAACATTTCTTTTTGTGAAACATTCAGATAGCTGATGACTTGCATCTACCCATTTAAGTTTGGATATTTCCTTTCTCTCCAGCATTTGGTTCAATCCAGCAAGGTCAATACGTAGTCTTTTCTCACTCGCATTTTTTGTAGAGTGTCCCACAAAGAACGATTATCCACATAACATTCAATGGGTATCCTATCTTCAATATGTCCCTTGTTCAGAATTCCGCCCAAAATATTTGACAAATAGAGCCCCATATCCACTGCCTCCACAAGACCCAGTGTTTCCGCAGCTAAAGTATTTTTAATGACCCGTTTTATTTTCTTAGCCTGCCAAGCTAAAGGACTACATTTCCCTTTTTCACAAATCAGAAATGTTATAGAGTCATAGAGTTATACAGCACAGAAACAGGTACTTCGGCCCAGCGCATCTGCACCGACCATCAAGCACCCATCCAATCTAATCCCATTTACCCGCACCTGGCCCGTAGCCTTGTATGCTATGGCGTTTCAAGTGCTCAGCTAAATACTTCTTAAATGTTGTGAGGGTTCCAGCCTCTACCACTGCTTCATGCAGTGTATTCCAGATTCCAACCACCCTCTGGGTGAAAACATTTTTCCTCAACTCCCCTCTAAACCACCTGCTCCTTACCTTAAATCTATGCCCCCTGGTCATTGACCCCCTCCACTAAGCGAGAAAGTTTCTTCCTATCTATCCTATCCATGCCCCTCATAATCTTGTATACCTCAATCAGGTCCCCCCTCAGCCATCTCTGCTCCAAGGAAAACAACCCCAGCCTATCCAGTCTCTCTTCATAACTGAAATGCTCCAGTCCAGGCAACATCCTGGTGAATCTCCTCTGCACCCTCTCCAGTGCAGTCACATCCATCCTATAATGTGGTGACCAGAACTGTACACAGTACTCCAGCTGTGGCCTAACCAGCGTTTTATATTCTGTGCCTCGGCTAATAAAGGCAAGCATGCCATATGCCTTCCTAACCACCTTATCTACCTCTGCTGCTGCCTTCAGGGATCTATGAACATGAACACCAAGGTCCCTCTGACCTTCAGTCCTTCCTAGGGTCCTCCCACCCATTGTATATTCCCTTGCCTTGTTAGTCCTCCCAAAATGCATCACCTCACACTTCTCAGGATTACATTCCATTTGCCACTACTCCGCCCATCTTACCAGCCCAGCTATATTGTCCTGTAATTTAAGACTTTCCTCCTCACTATTTACGACACCACCAATTTTCGTGTCATCTGCAAACTTACTGATCATACCTCCTATATTCACGTCTAAATCATTAATGTGCACTACAAACAGTAAGGGTCCCAGCACCGATCCCTGCGGTACACCTCTGGTCACAGGCTTCCACTCGCAAAAACAACCCTCGACCATCACCCTCTGCCTCCTTCCACAAAGCCAATTTTGGATCCAATTTGCCAAATTGCCCTGGATCCCATGGGCTTTTACCTTCTTAACCAATCTCCCATGCAGGACCTTATCAAAAGCCTTACTGAAGTCCATGTAGACTACATCAACTGCTTTACCCACATCTACATATCTAGTCACCTCCTCGAAAAATTCAATCAAGTTTGTTCGACATGATCTTCCCCTGACAAAGCCATGCTGACTATCCCTTATTAATACCTGCTTCTCCAAGTAGAGATTAATCCTGTCTCTCAGACTTTTTTCCAATAGTTTCCCTACCACTGACATTAGACTCACTGGCTTGTAATTACCTGGTTTATCCCTGCTACCCTTCTTGAATAATGGTACCACATTCGCTGTCCTCCAGTCCTCTTGTACCTCTCCTGTGTCGGAGCCCCTGCAATCTCCTCCCTTGCCTCACATAGCAGCCTGGGATACATCTCATCTGGGCCTGCGGATTTATCCACCTTTAAGACTGCTAAAACAGCTAATACTTCCGCCCTTACAATGCTAATTTGTTCAAGTATATCACAATCCCTCTCTCTGATCTCTACACCTACATTGTCCTTCTCCTTAGTGAACACAGATGAAAAGTAATCATTTAAAACCTCACCTATGTCCTCCGGCTTCACACACAGATTGCCACTTTGGTCCTTAATGGGCCCTACTCTTTCCCTGGTTATCCTCTTGCCCTTAATATACTTATAAAATGCCTTGGGATTTTCTTTTATCTTGCCCACCAGTGTTTTTTCATGTCCCCTCTTCGCTCTCCTCATTACATTTTTAAGTACCCCCCCCCCCCCCCCCCGCACTTTCTATATTCCTCTAGGGCCTCCATTGTTTTCAGTGCTCTGAATCTGCCATAAGCCTCCTATTTTTTCCTTATCCAATCCTCTACATCCCTTGACATCCAAGGTTCCCTGGACTAGTTGGTCCTACTCTTAACCTTTACGGGAACATGTTGGACCTGAACTCTCACTATTTCCTTTCTGAATGACTCCCACTGATCTGATGTAGACTTTCCTGCAAGAAGCTGCTCCCAGTCCACTTTGGCCAGATCCAGTTTTATCATATTGAAGGTAAAAGAGACAAACGAAAATCCCGTCGGAGAGAAGAGCAGAACTTCTTCAAGGTAGGCATTCCTGGAAGAGAAGTGGCAGTGAATTAAACACTAAAATAAAAGCAAAATACTGCAGATGCTGGAAATCTGAAATAAAAACAAGAAATGCTGGAACCACTCAGCAGGTCTGGCAGCATCTGTGGAAAGAGAAGCAGAGTTAACGTTTCGGGTCAGTTCTGAAGACGTTGACTCTGCTTCTCTTTCCACAGATGCTGCCAGACCTGCTGAGTGGTTCCAGCATTTCTTGTTTTTATTTCAGATTTCCAGCATCCGCAGTATTTTGCTTTTATTATCATATTGAAGTTTGCCTTCTCCCAATTCAGTACTTTATTTCCGGTCCCTCTATGTCCTTTTCCATAACTACCTTAAATCTTACAGAGTTATGGTCACTATCGCAGAAATTCTTCCCAACTGCCACTTCTACCACTTGTCCGGCTTGGTTCCCTAGGATTTGGTTCAGTACCGCCCCTCCACTTATAGGACTCTCTAGTGCTGGCTCAGAAAGCACTCCTGAATGCACTTTAAGAATTTCGCCCCCTTCAAGCCTTTTGCAATAATATTATCCCCTATAATATTGGGGAAGTTGAAATCCCCTATATTATTACCCTATTATTTTTGCATCTCTCTGAGATTTGCCTACATATCTGCTCGTCTATCTCTCCCTGACTGTTTGGAGGCCTGTAGTACACTCCCTGCCAAGTGATTGCCCCCTTTTTGTTTTTAAGTTCTACCCATATGGCCTCATTAGAGAAACCTTCTAAGATATCATCCCTCCTTACTGCAGTAATTGACTCCTTAATCAATAGTGCAATGCCACCTTCTCTTTTACACCCTCCCCCATCACGCTTGAAGATTCTATACCCTGGGATATTGAGCTGCCAGTCCTGCCCTTCCCTCAACCGTGTCTCTGTGATAGTAATATATATTCCCAAGTGTTAATCAACACCCTCAATTCATCTGCATTACTAGTAAGACTCCTTGCGTTAAAATAGATGCAATCCAGCCTTGCATTATTCGCTTGTGTCTTAACAGGTCTATATTTGCTCTGCCCTCCAGACTGACATAGTTTCTCTTCTATATTTGATTGCACATCACCCCATACTATACCTCAAATCTGTATCCCACCCCCTGCCAAATTAGTTTAAGCCCCCCTCAACAGCACTAGCAAACCTCCCAGCAAGGATGTTGGTCTCATTCTGGTTCAGGTGCAACCCGTCCAACTTGTACAGATCCCACCTTCACCAGAAACTGGCCCAGTAATCCAGGAAACTAAAGCCCTCCCTCCCGCACCATCTCTTCAACCATTCATTCATCTGCTCTAACCTCCTATTCCTATACTCACCAGCACGTGAGCAGCACCAGGAGTAACCCAGAGATTACAACCTTTGAGGTCCTGCTTTTTAATCTGCTACCTAGCTCCCTAAATTCTTGTTGCAGGACCTCATCACTCTTTCCACCTACGTTATTGGTAACAATGTGGACCGTGCTGTGCACCCTCACCCTGCAGAATACCCTGTATCCGCTCGGTGATATCCATGACCCTTGCACCAGGGAGGCAAAATACCACCCTGGAATCTCATCTGTGACCAAAAAAACGCCTATCTGTTCTTCTTATCATAGAATCCCGCACCACTATTGCCCTTTTGTCCCTTTTTCTCCATCCCAGCACAGCTGAGTTTCCGTCATGACTCTCCGTGCACTCTACAGAGGAACCCTTTTTCCCATCGGTACTCAGAACTGAATACCGGTTAGAAGGTGGATATCCTCTGGGAACTCCTGCACTGCCTGCCCTGATTTCTTTATCTGTCCGGCAGCCACCCAGTCCCCCTCCGACTGTGCTCGCCTAGGTTGACTACCTCCTGAAACTTAGTCCTCCACCACGCGGGTGTGCCACAGTGACTCAAGCTTCTGCAACCGGAGACACTTTCTGCAGACATGTTTGCCAAGGTCACATGGCACGTCCACGACTTCCCACATTTCACAGGAGGCACATTCCACTTGGCTGAGCTGCCTTGCCATTACTTAATTTCAGAATGAAATTTTGCTAGTGTAATAACTTACCAGCTATTAACAGTCAGCTTTATCACCTGTACCTTTGAGGCTGAGAAGGCGGAAAAGAAAGAGATCAAAGAGCACCTTTCGCCGCACCACCCCACCCCACCCCCAACCCCAGCCAGCGAAAATACCCACACTCAACTTACAGCCTCATTCCTTGCAAACAGCACTCGTACAGCTAATAATTACTAATAATTTACAGGTAGCTATCCTAGGGCTTTATTTTAAAAGGAACCTTTTTGTTTACTCTCGTCTATCTCAGCTATCCCCAGGCAATAACAGCTGCTGCCCACTGACCAATCAGCCCACAGAATTTCAGTGCTGTTACTATTAGTTTTTTTTCACTTAATCAAAACAGTTATGAAAGCAGCTTTTATGCTATTCGCTCGGGGGGATGTGCATTTCGCTGGCTAGGCCAGCATTTGTTTCCCATTCCTAATTGCCCTTGAGAACGTGGTAGTGAGCTGCCTTCTTGAACCGCTGCAGACCTTGGGATGTTGGTACACCAACAGTGCTGTTAGGGAGGGAGTTCCAGGATTTTGACCCAGTGACAGTTAAGGAACGGTGATATAGTCGCAAGTCAGGTTGGTGTGGCTTGGAGGGGAACTTTCAGGAGGTGGTTTTCCCATGCATCTGCTGCCCTTGTCCTTCTAGGTGGTAGAGGTCGCGGGATTGGAAGGTGCTGTTGAAGGAGCCTTGGTGAGTTGCTGCAATGCATCTTGTAGATAGTACACATCGCTGCCACTGTGCATCGGTGGTGGAGGGAGTGAATGTTGAAGGTTGTGGATGGGGTCCCAATCAAGCAGGTTGCTTTGTTCTGGATGGTGTTGAGCTTCTTGAGTGTTGTTCGAGCTGCACCCATCCAGGCAAGTAGAGAGTATTCCATCACACTCCTGACTTGTGCGTTGTAGATGGTGGACAGGCTTTGGGGAGTCAGGAGGTGAATTACTCGCTGCAGAATTCCCAGCCTCTGATCTGCTCTTGTAGCCATGGCATTTATGTGGCTGGTCCAGTTCCATTTCTGGTCAATGGTGACCCCCAGGATGTTGATAGTGGGGGATTCAGCGATGGTAATGCCATTGAACATCAAGGGGAGATGGGTAGATTCTCTCTTGTTTGAGATAGTCATTACCTGGCACTTGTGTGGCACAAATGTTACTTGCTACTTATCAGCCCAAGCCTGGATGTTGTCCAGGTCTTGTAGTATCTGCACACAGGCTGCTTCAATATCTGAGGAGTCGCGAATGGTGCAGACCATTGTGCAATCATCAGCGAACATCCCCACTTCTGACCTTATGATGGAGGGAAGGTCATTGATGAAGCAACTGAAGATGGTTGGGCCTAGGACACTACCCTGAGGAACTCCTGCACTGATGCCCTGGGACTGAGATGATTGACCTCCAACAACCAACAGCCATCTTCCTTTGTGCTAGGTGTGACTCCAACCAGCAGAGAGTTTTCCCCCTGATTCCCATTGACTCCAGTTTTGATAGGGCTCCTTGATGCCATACTTGGTCAAATGCTGCCTTGAGGGCAGTCACTCTGACCTCACCTCTGGAGTTTAGCTCTTTTGTCCATACACTCAAATACCCATCAGCAAGATTAGCATGTGAGGCATCACTAAAAACTATTAACTTCATGTTCTTTGGGTCACATAAGGATGGGAACTTAAGTACACATTTGCCAGATATTTTAATGTTTTATTTTCCCTTAAAATATTATCAACTTTCGGATGTTTCATCATCGTGCTTAACTCCAGCACATCAAAACTAGCATCAGGCCTAGTCTGAGAGCACAACCAGTTTAATTGACCAATCAAGTTTCGCAATTGCTCAGACTCTGCTTGAGATATATCATCATCTTTCTGTGATGACCTAATACGATTAAACGGAATGGGAGTAACATCTCAAAATAGGATTGTTGATTTAAAGTTATTCCAGACTTAGTCTGCTTAATATCTAAGCCAATATATTTGTAGGTCCTGCAAGCCTGACTCCCAATCTTAAATTCTGTCCTAATCTTATTAATAATATATTTGAGTATTGCTGAAAATAGAGACATTTTGTCAAAGCTTTTCCTCTTGCACTCATCAGGACAATTCGCAAGAATACCAATGTAAGGGAAGCAACAAATTTATACTATATGTGAAGAGAGTGCTGATTGGTTGGCAAGTGGACGCAGTAGTAGAGGCGTTGCCATGGAGAATGCACCAGTTTATGGTGACTGACAATTAACTGCCAAGCTTTGTTTGAAATTTAAACCAGGCAGCTTGACTCTGATTGGTCAAGGCATTGCCCTGAGGAATGAACCAGTAAATAGCTGTCACTTATTTTGTTTAGCTGAAACAGGTGCAATGTGTGTACATGATCTTTCTGTCTGCAAAGAACAGTGCCCTGTGTATTAATATATGTAGCTTCCAGTATGCTCAAATGTGCCACACTGCGAGCCCTACTGACGATCTTAAAATTGTCAGCGTAATTCTTAGCACACTGACGATTATTTAGCAAATGCTGGCCAGTCGCAAAATCACATCTAATTTTGGACACAGTGTTTTGAGTTTTGCAAGCATGTGCTGTTTGGGTGCAGCCTGTACCTTGCCTTTTGCGAACAGTGGAAAGGACGTGTTGTTTGGTAAATCAGCCAGTCTTTGGGACGTACGGCCTATATACCTAGCATCACAGTGGCATTGAAATTCATATATCACATTATTAATTTGTGTAATATGTCCTTTTGGCTTGACAGCAGCATCCTGTTTGTGGCGAACACTACATGTGTTGCTACTGCATAGTAGCAGCGTGAAACAGCTAGCTTCACCTGTTAATTTTTTGGGATACATTACCCTTCCAGGGTAATCTGAGGTAGACTGGGCACTTTTCAGGGCTGAAAATGATGGCCTTAGGCCCATTCATAAGTTTGCGCGATATACAGCGAGAGATGATCTGATCAGGGTAGCCATTGTCACACAGGATGTCTTTGATTCATCCTATTTCAGCATCAAGCCTGCATGATGAGCACATGGCATGGACCCTATTTATGAGGTTGTTAAAAAGGCCAATCTTTGAGAATCGCATTTCATTAAAAGGTTGTGAGAAAATTACACGATTCAGAAAGAAAAACCATGCATTTCTCTCATTCATTTCCATTCATTCATAAATCAGAAAGCTTTATTAAAATTGTCTTTTCTGGGTGCCAGTGCTGCTTTAATTTCCCCTTTTAGGCATCCCAGTAACCATGTGGTTCTTTGGGGAAGTTTTTCTTCAGTTTGCCCATTGCCATGACTGCCTAGGGTCTTTGTTCCTGTTGAGGTCATTTTTTTTCAGGAGAGTCAGTAGTGGGTGGGTCTATCCTGAACTCTCCTTCAGTGCTTTGCTGAGTCATGCAAAGACTTTTGACTTCAGGGGATGGGTGGTTCCCTTTTCCTCTGAATGTGGGGGGGAGGATTCTTTGTTAATCTCCCCTTTGTTCTCTGGGACATTCCTGCCTGCAGGTATGCGTGCAGAACCTACTGCATGCCCCTTTGGCACTTCGACTAGGTGAGGCATCACCATCATGGTTTCTCTGCCCCCTAGAGATCGTTCTTTGCCTCTGCAGGTTTCTGTAAATGCTCTTACAACTCTTGGGGGGCGGGGGGGGGGGGTGGTGGGGGCGGGTGCTTCTAGATTCTGCATTTATGTAGGAGGATGTGGGTCTAATTTTTCAAATTTTTCGTGGTTAGCTGCCTGGACAGTGGGATTTTCATCTGGGATTCCTCCTGGACTTCCTTTAACCTGCCTTATTGGTCACCCCTTGCTCTCAGGTCTGTGAGGAGAACTCCATTTCCTCATCAGTACCTCATTCTTTAAGTAGGAGCAATCAGGGACTCCCTCTGCTTCACTTTCAGACTGGGCAGCCTTTGTAACTCTCACAATACTGGGTCGGCTCGCTGAGCCTCAGCTAGGGAAAATCCATTTAATTCATTCCCTGGGTCTCCTAACTTTCTAAAGAAAGTCTTGGAAAGGCAGACCTCATGGTCATCGGCCTGCAGTACCAATTCAGTCTCCTCTGGGGGAGCTGGTTTGATCATGGCCTGATCCACTACACATTCAGGGAAACTGCAGGGGTCTGTCTGCTGCTACTGCCCTGACTCTCTGACCTCCTGCGGTCTTTCTTTCACTACTGGGGGGGGAGCTACCACCTTCACCCCCACCAGATCATTACCTAGGAGCAGGTCAACCCCGTCCACAGGCAAACTAGGGACAATCCCTACGGTCACCGGTCCCGAAACTAGGTCACACTCCAGGTGCACCCGGTGTACAGGTACAGGCATACACTGCCCTCCAATACCATTCACCACCATTTTGGTGTCCACTGCACTCTCTGGGGGAAAGATCAGGCCTTTTCCCAGTAAAAGGGATCTAGTGACCCCTGTGTCCCTGAGAATCACTATGGGCTTACTGGCCCCACTTGAGGGGGATGGGTTACTTTCCCTTCAAACACAAAACCCTGGTAGCCTTCAGGAATCCTGTTATCTTTTCCTGCACTGGCGTAGTAAGCTTCCTGGGTTGCACTCTTACTGCAGTTAAAGCCACAGCTTGTTCTGCTGTGCTTTCCATCAGGTTCACATCTTCACTGAGTGGGTGTGCCCTGATTAACCTTACCAGTTTTCCCTTTAGTTTCCAGCAGTCTGCTTTTCAATGCCCTGCTTTATTACAATGGAAGCACACAGGTGTCCAGGTCTCACTCTTGCTCACAGCACCTTCCTTTTTGGTTGGAGGAGGGCCCCCTATGACTCCTGCTTTCTTTTCTCTTCCAGGACTGCCTGGGCTTCTATCACCTTCCCACCCTTTCTCCTTTTCGGATTTGTGGGGATGGTTAGGAAAGGTTCTTCCCTGGGAAACCGACTTATAAATGAAAGCAAACTCTTCGGCCAAAACGGCCGCTTGCTGGGCTCTCTGGACCCACTGCTCCTCTACATGGGTCTTTATTGAGAGTGGGATAGAGTTTTTAAATTCCTCTAACAGAACTACTTCCCTGAGATTCTCTGTACTTTAAGAGCCCTCAGCCATTGGTCAAAAGCCAGCTGCTTACTTCTTTCAAACTTCAGATAAGTATGATTAGCTTGCTTTTTGAGGCTTCCAAACTTTTGGCGACAGGCTTCGGGTACTAATTCATCTGCTCTGAGGATAGCATTTTTGGTCAGTTCATAATTTAATGAATTCTCATCTGGTAAGAAGGAATAAACTTCATGGGCTTTTCCAGTTAGCTTGCTTCGTAGTAAAAGAGGTCAGGTCTCAGCTGGCCATTTTAGCTACCTTGCCAGTTTCTCAAAAGACACAAAAATTGCCTCCACATCTTCCTCATTGAATCTTGGAATTAGTTCAGTGTGTTTTAGCAATTTTGTACCCTGCCCTCAACTATGCTCCTCCATATTGGCCATGCTTTCACTGGGGTTACTCTGTCACCCCCTTGTTAACTCAACTCTCTTAGCATTCTTTGTGGAAGCTTCTTTCTCTCTCTCCTGCCTCTTTCTTTCTCCTGTCTTTCTGTTTCTTCACGTTCCTTCTGGAAGGCTCTCTCTTTCTCTTCCAGTTCCTTCTGGAAGGCTCTCTCTTTCTCTTTTTGTTCCTTCTGGAAGGCTTTCTCTTTCTCCCTCTCTTGCCTCTCTCTTTTTCACTTTCCTCTAATTCAGGTTTCCTTCATTCTAATTGCATCTTTGCTAACAATACTCTGTCTGGGTCTACTTCTAACACCGCTCTGCTTCTTCAGATTCAAGGGGAAAATTGTTGGTCACTAGCCTTATAAGTTCTGACTTCCTAGCCTTGCCACATACAGTGATCCCACAGTGCTCAGCTGTTTTCCTCAACTCCTCCATAGACAGTACTTTTAACTTATCCCAAGTCACTTCACCCTGGCTTGGAGAGCTACTAGCTTCAGTCGCAGACATGTTAATATTCAATCACACACAACCACAAGAAAACCTGTATTAATCTTGCTCATTTTTTGATTGGGAACAATTTGGCTTCTCACTTCCAATTTCTCTCATTTTTCTGTGGGTCAATCCCGGACGAGCCCCCAAATTTCTGTTACGACCAGGTGAGAAAGGTGTCTGTGAGTCCCTCTCAGCCTTCACCTGGTCTTACTGTAACAGGGTTTGATTTTTAAACACACGTTGTTTTGAGCTCCCCCTTGGTGAGTCCTTGTTCACTGCTTTCCAATTATAAGGCAAAGAAATGAGCACAAACAGGCTTTCTTAGGTTTAAAGAAGTACGGTGAAATTTTTATTAGACTGAAACTAAAAACTCTAATTCGGTTAACGCCTATAGATATACGCCGTGCCCCACACTAGCATGCATACGCGATATGCACATGCAAATAGAGACAGAAAAGAGCAGAAGAAAAATAGTGGAAAGGTTTGAGGCAATATCTGAAGAGTTTGTCCTTCGAGCTCCCTGTAGAGTCCTTTTGTAGGTAGATCTTGCTTTTCGTTGGGGCCCAATATTCTTCTTAAACCTTGTTCACTGTAGGAGACTTTTCTCTCTTGGGGTTCATATGTCTTCAATGGTTTTCAGTTCCATGAGAAAGAGATGGGAGCAGACAGAAGAGAGGTCTTCTCAGCCCAGGAGCAAACAGCTTTCTGCCAGTTCAAAACTCTGTGGCAAGTTCAAATTTAAAAAAACTCCAGTGGCCCAACAGGTTAGTCATGCGACTAGCTGGTGTGACCACGTACGTTTGCGTATTCAGCCATCTTAGCAGTCAACCTGAAATGCTAGCTCCTCCACCTTCAACGTCTGGTAATCAAAAGTTCATTGTGGATTGAATGTGTCAGAGAATGGTCTTTTGTCCCTTTTAAGCACTGTCTGTAAATATGCAAATATATTTTTAGTCGAAGGTCTTTTTTAAAGCAAGTTCTTTCTTTACTCCAGTAACAGTTTAAAATCAATGTTCATGTGGCAAAATTAATTTGCCTCATTCTTGGCAGGTGAGGTCCTGCATGACAGTAGGCGTCAATCAAATTAGAGCTTAAGTTTTAATAAATTTCTCCTTTCTTCTTTAAACCTAAGACGGCCTGTTTGTGCTCATTTCTTTGCCTTATAATTGGAAAGCGGTGAATAAGGATTCACCAAGGGGGAGCTCAAAACACGGTGTGTTTAAAAAATAAAACCCTGTTACAGTAAGACCAAGTGAAGGCTGAGAGGGACCCATACACAGCGTTCTCACCTGGTTGTAACAGTGTGAATTGTCCTGATGAGCGCAACACAAAAAGCTTCGACAAAATGCCTCTGTTTTCAGCAATACTCAAATTCTGTACTATCAAATGAGTGTTTCAATAACATATTTCTCAAAATCTGCAGTACCACCCCATAAGAAATCATCAATGTGCATCATGAAGATGCCTGATAGTTTCCCTTTATGATACCAATAAAACATTGCAGGATCTGCCTTTAGTTGAACACAACCAATTTTCAACAAAACAGACCTCACAGAGAAATACCACACCTTGGAAGCATCATTAAGGCCATTGACGCAATTGTTCAATTTCAATAGTTTTCCTTCTGCTCTGCTACCTCTTTGGGTGGTTTCAGAAACACATCTTTCTGAAAAGTATCACCCTGCAGAAATGCGGCTTTTATGTCAATGGATCTACACTCCCATGACTATGTGGCCAAAAGAGCTAAAAACGATTTTCAAGATTACTTTTCCAGCTGTAGGAGAGTCCACTCTAACATCGGTATCACCCAGTCACTCTTCAAAACCCCTTTGCAACTAGCCTCGCTTTAGCCTTATAAGTTCCATTGGGAAGGACTTTTTCAGTACAAATCCATTTAAGTGCCAAAGCTGGCTGTCCCTTATCTGGTACCTCAGCATAAGCTCCAAACTCTTTCCAATTCTCTAATTCCTTATGTTTTGCTTCTGTTAGTTTATCCTCAAGTTTATTGGCGGCCACTAAAACTTTATGGTCATGAGGACTTCTGCTTCTAGTTCTATTCCGAGACTGCTCTCTAGCCTTCGTTTTATTGTGGAATCTGCTCAAACTACGGCCTCTATTAGCATTTGATGTCTTTCGGGACTACTGTTAGAAAATATCTCTCGCATATTATCGGAGGCTCTTTCACCAGTACGTGATCAGTTCCTTATGCAAGAGTCACTTCCAAACCCACTATTAGAATTTGCACTGTGCTTTCTTACCCTCCACTCTTTCACCCCATTCTGCCAGTCCATGGACCTTGTTTCTTGGCCGTCATCTTGAACATTTAACCAATATTTAAAATTGCCTGTAGATTTTCCTGCATGTCCCACAATTGTTACATCCCTCCATCTATTAGACCCCTCTGGAATATATGTTACCCGAATACCTACTCAGGGCAATTGTCCTTTGGATACGATAGCTCTTTCTTGAGTGTCATGATCCCTCACATTACTATCCAACCCTTGATCTACCTCATTCTGTTCCTCAGGACCTTCGTCACAAACCACATGAGTATTTGAGGTACATGGTGCCTCTTTTCCCTCTATTAACTGCTCAGATTCTGAGATTTTGTAATCAACCCTATCAGTCACGAGGAATGAACCTTAACAGTTTGATTTCCATGCTTGATAATTACTGCCTTACCATCATGCCCGATTACCTTCCAGGGCCCTTCCATTCCCTATGAAATTCTCTTTCATAATACACCAAATCTCCTGAATTAAATTCCACCTCAGATGGTTTTATACGATGCCTCAGAGGTCTCCGAATTTTCTGAGACCTCAGCCTTGATGAGAGGCCCATCTTCTTGCATGTAAAGCATTCAAGTGTGCAGAAAAAAGTGGAACTTAATTGTAGTATCTTCTAGAGCAGGAGGACTGTCGCACAGTGCAGGAGACAATTTGGGATTCCACCCATAGACTAATTGATAGGGACTATATTCTCCAACCATCTGAAGTGAATTCTTTGCATGAACTGCCCATGCCAGGGCAGTTGTCAACTAGCTGTTTCACTGGTCAGCTAAGACTTTATGCAGCATTTCATCAACCACTGCGTGGGTCCTTTCACAGAGCCCATTGCTGCACAGACTTTCAGCTGCAGTATTCATAACCATAATGTTCATGTTTTCACACATGTCTCTGAACTTGTGACTGGTGCTTCCTTTTTTTTGTTAAATTTCGAGGATTTGTGTTTTAAAACTGTTAAAGATTCCACAGATGCTGGGACTTAGTTTTGTTTTAAAAGAGGTCATCAGAAGGTCTTTTGGACGTGGCTAGTAAACAACAGTTACTGGAAGGCACCTGTTTTCAGATAAATACCCAGCAGGGGGCATTTTTGATTTGGGGAAGATTTTACAGAGGAGTGACAGGTCAAGGTTTATAGGGGTCAGGAGGCTTGACTCCTAAGATGTTTGTGGATTCACTTTGGACAGGCAGTTGGGGTATGGATAATGTTCTGAAAAGGAGTAAAAGAATCAACCTGACAAAGGCAGGCCCCAACTCAGCCTGTTCCAGCTCTTAGAAAAGCGTGCCAGTTCTTCCATCTCTTTGAGAAGCTCTGCAAAGCAAGTTGAATGAAACTGCTTGAAACCCCCGTTGCTGCATTTTTCCTGGAAAGCCTGCCCAAACTGATCTTCAAAATCATCTGAAAAAAACTGTTATAGCAAGATCCCAGTGGCAGAGGTCTACACATATTTGGGACGCCAACCCAAAACAAAGAACATCTGACAACTTTCCATATCTTTTATTTTCATGAATTAACAAGTATTTGGCAAATTATTCTTTTTTGCCTGTTTTTTTTGTAATAGAGCTCCAAAAAGAAAATCTCTATTTTTTCGGTTAACTGGTGTGTGTGTGTGTGAGGGGCTAAGGTAAAAAGGGAATTTTCATAGTTCAAACTATGTGTTAATGCTTTGCAGGTTATGACCTGTTTCATAATAAACTGATAATTTTGCTATTTATTAAAGAAACCTGATTGGTGTATTTTATTCTGGGAGAAAAATAGAGTTTATGATTGACCTTATCGGTAACTGGGAAAAAAATAAATACATGTTGTGACCTGTGGAGAAGTGGAACTAGAAAAACAGTGCACTCCTCCCACCTCGGTTGTAACAACTCGTCATTGGCAAATTCCCTTCCATTATCAGTCAGAAACTTAGCTGGTGCCCAAGTCTAGTCCCTATCCATTTCTCCATAATATTGTCCATAATTACCCTTTTGTCCTTGCTATTTATTATTGTAGGAAGACTAAATCTAGTTGCTAGGTCTATAAAATGTAGAATGAAAATATTCTTGTCTTTGTCCCACACCTTTAAATTCATGGCAACTACTGCATTAAAGTCATGTGCCAATGGAAGGCTGACAATAGGACATGATGGTGTCCTCCGATATTTTTTTTACAAATTTCACACTTTTCACTAATCTCTTCTATTATCCGAATATACTGTTCATTAATCACACCTACATCCTTTAACAGGGTTTTTAATCTCTGACAAGAAGGATGAGTGAATTGTCTGTGTAACTTTAAAACAATTTGCTTTTTGTCTCTTTGATTCTTAACACCCGATGCCATTAATACCGTTCTAACACTCTAACTAGAAAATCAGGTTTTGTTAATGCCCTAACTGTGTAAACTACAAATTCACTGACTTTCCAAAAACAATTGCCTTATTATGCTCCATTTCAAGTTTCATTTGTGCCTTTTTCATTGAAGGCTTACTCAACAATAAAGGTATCTCACTAGAGACTACATTCATTCTGATAAAGTGGCTTACTCCAGCTATTTTACATGGAATTACTACTCTTTTCAGTGACTTCAATGTGTTGTCATCATCAAACCTAAAGCTGGTAGTACTTTTATACTCCTTAACCTGGTGTCAATCCTCACTACTAAGTGAATCCAGATAACATTGTAACCAATCAGTTCCACATACTGTCAACATGTAAGCACTATCCAAGACAGCACAGTTGAACGAATCTGCAACTAACACAATCATCACAGGACTAAAATTGCTTGTGACTAGTACAATTCGTTCAGATTCATCAGTATCTTCCTCTTCTGCCTCAGAGTTCTCTGTGTCCTGTTTTATTTTGAGGACTCTGCCCCTCTGCTCAGGGCAATTCATTGCATAATGATACTTTGAGTCATATCTGAAGCATCTTGGGCATCCCTGGGATTCATTAGTCTATGATTGCTGTTTCAATTCTGTCTCCCAGTGTAATAGTCAGACCTGCTAAAGATGCTTTCATCCTCATCCCTCCTGTCTTTAACTCTTCTATAGCACTTATGCCTGCTTCTAGTATCTGGACCATTTCAAAATCTAGTAAACAGTGAGTCCTCCATTCTTTGTGTCACCACAGAATGCCCAGTTTGTTCTATTAGGGGCTGCAGGAAATGACTATTCGCCAGGAATTTCTTTAAGGCAGCAGACATTTAATCCAACAGGGAGTCTTTGTCCAAGAACTGAACCTCAGTTAGAGTCATAGAGTCATTTACAACACAGAAGGAGGTCATGTAGCCCATCAGATCCAGGAGTCTGTCCATATGTGACACCATAGCACAATCGAGCAATTTAAATGCTAGCACTGAACCAGGGATCTCCAAATTGAATTTCCTCCATCTTCTATACAGTCTGTTAAAGTCCATGATATATTCCTCTCTTGAATAACTATCTGTTTTCCAAAATCTATCAAAATCTGACCATGCCTTAAATGCATTCAATAGGTCATCTTTCTTGTAAATTTCATCCAAGAATTCTAACAGAAGATCCAACCCTTCATCAGTATTCAACTGACAAACATCCAGTTCACACAACACTTTCCTTCTGATTTTACTTTTGGTAGCAAGTGACAACGCCAAGGACATACCTTGTTGCCTTTTTGGTAGAGATGTAGCCTGTGTCCACATATCCACTTCATTCTTCCACTGGTCATTTGGTTCAAGAACAAGAACAAAGAACAGTACAGCACAGGAACAGGCCATTCGGCCCTCCAAGCCTGCACCGATCTTGATGCCTGCCTAAACTAACACCTTCTGCACTTCCGGGGCCCATATCCCTCTATTCCCTTCCTATTCGTATATTTGTCAAGATGTCTCTTAAACATCGCTATCATATCTGCTTCCACCACCTCTCCTGGCAGCATGTTCCAGGCACTCACCACCCTCTGTGTAAAAAACTTGCCTCGCACATCCCCTCCACACTTTGCCCCTCGCATCTTAAACCTATTTCCCCTAGTAACTGACTCTTCCACCCTGGGAAAAAGCTTCTGACTATCCACTCTGTCCATGCCGCTCATAACTTTGTAAACCTCTATCATGTCGCCCCTCCACCTCCGTCGTTCCAGTGAAAACAATCCGAGTTTTTCCAACCTCTCTTCATAGCTAATGTCCTCCAGACCAGGCAACATCCTGGTAAACCTCCTCTGTACCCTCTCCAAAGCCTCCACGTCCTTCTGGTAGTGTGGCGACCAGAATTGCACGCAATATTCTAAGTGTGGCCTAACTAAGGTTCTGTACAGCTGCAACATGACTTGCCAATTTTATACTCTATGCCCCGACCGATGAAGGCAAGCATGCCGTATGCCTTCTTGACTACCTTATCCACCTGCGTTGCCACTTTCAGTGACCTGTGGACCTGTACGCCCAGATCTCTCTGCCTGTCAAAACTCCTAAGGTTTCTGCCATTTACTGTATACCTTCCTCCTCCATTAGACCTTCCAAAATGCATTACCTCACATTTGTCCGGATTAAACTCCATGTGCCATTTCTACGCCCAAGTCTCCAACCGATCTATATCCTGCTGTATCCTCTGACAATCCTCATCATTATCCGCAACTCCACCAACCTTTGTGTCGTCCGCAAACTTACTAATCAGACCAGCTACATTTTCCTCCAAATCATTTATATATACTACAAACAGCAAATGTCCCAGCACTGATCCCCACGGAACACCACCAGTCACATCCCTCCATTCAGAAAAACACCCATCCACTGATACCCTCTGTCTTCGATGACCGAGCCAGTTCTGTATCCATCTTGCCAACTCTCCTCTGATCCCGTGTGACGTCACCTCTTGTACCAGTCTGCCATGCGGAACCTTGTCAAAGGCTTTACTAAAGTCCATATAGATAACATCCACTGCCCTTCCTTCATCAATCATCTTTGTCACTTCCTCAAAAAACTCAATCAAATTAGTAAGACACGACCTCTCCTTCACAAAACCAGGATGTCTCTCGCTAATCAGTTCGTTTGTTTCCAAATGGGAGGAAATCCTGTCCCGAATAATCCTCTGTAATAGTTTCCCTACCACTGACGTAAGGCTCACCGGCCTATAATTTCCTGGATTATCCTTGCCACCCTTCTTAAACAAAGGCACAACATTGGCTATTCTCCAGTCCTCTGGGACCTCACCTGTAGCCAATGAGGATGCAAAGATTTCTGTCAAGGCCCCAGCAATTTCTTCCCTTGCCTCCCTCAGTATTCTAGGGTAGATCACATCAGGCCCTGGGGACTTATCTACCTTAATGCTTTGCAAGACACCCAACACCTCCTCCTTTTTCATAATGAGATGACTGAGACTATCTGCACTCCCTTCCCTAGGCTCATCATCCACCAAGTCCTTCTCTTTGGTGAATACTGATGCAAAGTTCTCATTTAGCACCTCGCCCATTTCCTCTGGCTCCATACATAGATTCCCATCTCTGTCCTTGAGTGGGCCAGCCCTTTCCCTGGTTACCCTCTTGCTCTTTATATATGTATAAAAAGCCTTGGGATTTTCCTTAATCCTGTTTGCCAATGACTTTTCATGACCTCTTTTAGCCCTCCTAACTCCTTGCTTAAGTTCCTTCCTACTGTCTTTATATTCCTCAAGTGCTTCATCTGTTCCTAGCCTTCCGGCCCTTACAAATGCTTCCTTTTTCTTTTTGACTAGGCTCACAATATCCCGTGTTATCCAAGCTTCCCGAAACTTGCCAAACTTGTCTTTCTTCCTCACAGGAACATGCTGGTCCTGGATTCTAATCAGCTGATGTTTGAAAGACTCCCACATGTCAGTTGTTGATTTACCCTCAAACAGCCACCCCCAATCTAAATTCTTCAGTTCCTGCCTAATATTGTTATAATTAGCCTTCCCCCAATTTAGCACCTTCACCCGAGGACTACTCTTATCCTTATCCACAAGTACCTTAAAACTTATGGAATTATGGTCACTGCTCCCGAAATGCTGCCCCACTGAAACTTCGACCACCTGGCCGGGCTCATTCCCCAATACCAGGTCCAGAATGGCCCCATCCCTAGTTGGACTATCTACATACTGTTTCAAGAAGCTCTCCTGGATGCTCCTCGCAAATTCTGCCCCATCCAAGCCCCTAGCACTAAGTCAATATTGGGGAAGTTAAAATCACCCACCACCACAACCCTGTTACCTTTACGTCTTTCCAAAATCTGTCTACATATCTGCTCCTCTGCCTCCCGCTGGCTGTTGGGAGGCCTGTAGTAAACCCCCAACATCGTGACTGCACCCTTCCTATTCCTGAGCTCCACCCATATTGCCTTGCTGCATGACCCCTCCGAGGTGTCCTCCCGCAGTACAGCTGTGATATTCTCCTTAACCAGTAATGCAACACCCCCACCCCTTTTACATCCCCCTCTATCCCGCCTGAAGCTTCTAAAGCCTGGAACATTTAGCTGCCAATCCTGCCCTTCCCTCAACCAAGTCTCTGTAATAGCAACAACATCATATTTCCAAGTACTAATCCAAGCTCTAAGTTCATCTGCCTTACCTGTTATACTTCTCGCATTGAAACAAATACACTTCAGACCACCAGTCCCGCTGTGCTCAGCAACATCTCCCTGCCTGCTCTTCCTCTTAGTCCTACTGGCCTTATTTACTATGTCCTCCTCATTTATTTCACTAGCTGTCCTACTGCTCTGGTTCCCACCCCCCTGCCACACTAGTTTAAACCCTCCCGAGTGACGCTACCAAATCTTGCAGCCAGGATATTAGTGCCCTTCCAGTTTAGATGCAACCCGTCCTTCTTGTACAGGTCCCACCTGTCCCTGAAGAGAGCCCAATGGTCCAGATATCTGAAACCCTCCCTTCTACACCAGCTGCTCAGCCACGTGTTTAGCTGCACTATCTTCCTATTTCTAGCCTCACTGGCACGTGGCACAGGGAGTAATCCAGAGATTACAACCCTAGAGGTCCTGTTTTTTAACTTACTACCTAACTCCCTAAACTCCCCCTGCAGGACCTCATCACTCTTCCTGCCTATGTTATTGGTACCGATGTGTACCACAAGACTCAGAGAACATCGGAGGGTAATCATACCCTGACAATTTACACTTGCTTTCTGCCATATTTTCCACAATAGTCCGTGAGATTTTAGTTTTCTATGTAAATGAAAATCCTAATTTCCAACCTTCAGCTTTAGGCAACCATCCTCTGCTACCATGTTAAAGGGGAGGCGATGGCATAGTGGTAATGTCACTGGACTAGTAATCCAGAGCCCAGGCTAATGCTCTGCGGGCATAGGTTCGAATCCCACCACAGCAGATGGTGACATTTAAATTCAATTAATACATCTGGAATTTAAAGCTCGTCTGACCATGGAACCACTGTCAATTGTTGTAAAAACCCATCTGGTTCACTGATGTTCTTTAGGGAAGGAGATCTGCTGTCCTCACCTGTCATCTACATGTGACTCCAGACCCACAACAATGTGGTTGACTCTTAAATGCCCTCTGAAATGGCCTAGCAAGTCACTCAGTTCAAGGGCAATTAGGGATGGGCAATAAATGCCTAGTCAGCGACACCCACATCCCACAAACGTAAAAAAGAAAACTCCAGAAAGCTTGTTATGGAAGGATAATGCTGTAGCCTATCTTTGCTCAGTTTCACATTTATTGTAGAGTAAAAGGGTTACAAACGTGTCGCTCCTCATTTAAACCCTTCACCAGTCTCAGTAAGTGTCTACTTATAAGTGCTCAAGTAAGACCCCAATTAACACCCTCCACTTGCATATAATCAAAACAATTGATACACTATTAACAGATTAACAGGTAAGTTATCTCAAAAATTTGAGCAGCAGATGAAATTAACCGTTTCACACTGCTACTTTGCAGTAGCAACACAAGCGGTATCTTCCACTAACAGGACGCTGCCGTAAAGCCAAAAAGACATTCTGCCTACCGCACAAGTGAGTAATGTGGTATATGAATTCCAGTGCATAGGCTATATGTTCTGACAACTGACGAAACGTATCAAACAGCAAAGTACTTAACGTGCTCAACCAGCACGTACTTGCAAAGCTCAGAACACAACGTTAGATGTGATTCTGCGATTGGGCACAACTTACTGAACAATCTCGAGTGTGCTAAGAATTACACTAACAGACAATTTAAGATTATCAGTCGGGCTCGCCATGTAGTTCCCTTATGCTTGCTAGAAGCTACATATATTCATATGCAGGGACCTGTCCTCTGCAGACAAATGGAACATGTCCATGCATTGTGCCGTTTTTGAATTAAACAAAAGTGTGGGGACAATAGTTCCCTGGTGCATTCTCCATGACAAATGCCTGAACCAATCAGAGTCGACTTGCCAACCAATCAGAATCCTTTTCTCATGCAGTATAAATTGTTGCTCCCTTTGAAATTTGGCATTCTTGCATCTGTCCTGAACAGTGCAAGACATAAAGCTTTGACAGCATGTCTCTTTTTTCAGCCAATGTAACATGCTTAAATTTTCATTAGAGGAGTGGTTAGAGGTTTAGTACACGGTTCGTTCTTCTACAGGATCTCAGTTTCTAACCTCGCCTGGACTAAAGGGATGTAAATCTCCTTTCTTTATTGGCTATTATGGCTCTATGAAGTGAGTTTCAATGGGCATGGTGGTTACCTGGCTCTCATTGAGAGAAGATACAAGAATGACTGGTTTGAGAAATGGGAAAACTGTACTTGTATAGTAGGGGCCATTCTTCTGATGTGGTAAGAACAGTTTTGGGCAGAATAGAGGGAAATTTATTCTACCGCTCATTTTACTGTACCCAATCATAGAAAATTTAATGTCAACACTGATTGTATGGAATGTGAAAGTGTTTCTCTCCCCAGCATAATGGGCCAGATTTTGCTCTCAGCAGCCAATGAATGCCACCAGCTGTACATTACGATGGCACTTGTCCACAGACTTTCTATGGGATTTGCACTGGAACTTACTGTAAATTAGAGAGTTATTTGGCACAGCATTGTCTACAGGCGAACTGGGACCTTTGTGAACAGGGACAGCAACTGTGTATCTCATTAGCCAATCAGATTAAAGAATTGTTGGGTGGAATCTTAGCCCTGAGAAGGTGGATTTGGAGGCGGGAGTGAGAATAAATAAGTTGCACATTGGGTCGGCTGCCCGATGCATTTCCGCTTCCATGGGCTTTGCTGAAGGCTGGCTGAAAGTGGCAGCAGCGGGCAGACAAGTAGGCTAATTTACATTTAATTTGGAAGAGTTGAGCAGAATACCAGGCGATCTTATGAGGGGCACATGGGCCCCCTGCTGTGTCCAACCCTGCCAGGTGAGAGGAAGTTCATCTTGGGATCAAATATGACACCAAGGTTGTGACAGACTGATTTAGGCTCAGACTGTTGCCAGGGAGAAGGATGGAGTTGGTAACTAGGAAACTGAGTTTGTGGAGGTGGGGGGAACCAAAGGAGGAATTTAATTGGAGGAAATTTCTGCTTTTTTTCTTTAATTCTCCAACAGTCTGCAGGAATGAGACTCCACAGTTGTAAAAGTTAATTTTCTGTACCAGAGAAGGTATTTGGCAGTAATTAAGATTTACTAAGATTTGCTTACACTGGAATGAATAACTCTAACTTATTTAATTACTGTAGTAAAGTAACATAAATGCATTAACCAGGGCACTCAAATAAGGCATAGAGGAAATTAAACACCATATTGGTCACTGCTCAAATAGAAAAGGCCTTTCAATTGATGTATTAACAAGAATGAAATTTCATGAGGTGCCTAACCTGGGATATTTTGATCCTGTATTTAAAAAGAGATCTTAAAGGTTCCCCTTTGATTATGAACAATCAGTGTGCCTTCCTGTTTTCCCTCCTCAGAGACATCTGAACTAATATCAAATGTCACACTTTTGGGAGACATCAAAAAATGAATTCTGAAAGGTTCATCAATCAGTTGTTTACAACCAGGTGTGAAAATAAATACTGTACTTAGCATACAAGGACACAGTTACATCAATATTGATGAATTGAAAGCACCTCTTTGTTTATCAAATAGCTTCATTCTGGAAGAGATTGATAATTTATCACAGCAATATTGATCCCACACTCAGTCAAATGCTGCCTTGATGTTGAGGGCAGTCACTCTCACCTCACCACTGGAATTCAGTTATTTTGCCCATGTTTGAACCAAGACTAATGAGGTCTGGAGCAGATTGGTCCTGGCGGAATCCAAACTGAGCATCAGTGAACAGGTGAGTAAGTGCTGCTTGATAGCACTTCTGACGAAACCTTCCATTAACAGCTGATGCTTGAGAGTAGTCTGATGGGACGTTCATTGGCTGGATTGTATTTGTCTTGCTTTTTGTGAACAGGACATATGTTGGGCAATCTTCCACATTGTTGGGTGGATGCCAGTGTTGTAACTGTATTGAAACAGCTTGGCTAGAGGCGCAACTAGTTCCGGACCACAAGTGTTCACTATACTCGGCGGTTGTCGAGGCCCATCGTGTTTATGAAATCCTTCGCCATTTCTGCCACCTCCAGTGTGATGCCACCACCAAACACATCTTCCCCTCCCGTTCCCTTTCAGCATTCTGAAGGGGCCATTCCCTCCATGACACCCTGTTCCACTCCTCTTTGACCCCCAACACTCTCTCCCTTTCGTATGTCACCCCGTGCTTCCTGTTGCTTGTCATTTTAATTCTCCACCTTGCTCCCATTCTGACCTATCTGTCCTTGGCCTTCTGCAGTGTTCCAGTGAAGCTCAATGCACATTCGAGGAAAAGCACCTCATCTTCCGACTGGGCATTTTACAGCTGTTCAGACTCAACATTGAGTTCAATAATTTTAGATCATAATCTCTGCCCCTATTTTGTTTTGTGTTTCTTTACTGATTTAGTTTTTTTTCTCTCTCCTTTCTCTCTTATTTCCTTTACTTTGTTTTTGGAAGGCAACTATTCAGAATCCTGCCATTCACACCTCCTCTAGACGTAAATGTAGGGGGCATGATCAAGAAGTTTGCGGACGACACAAAGATAGGCCATGTGGTAGATAGCGAGGAGGATAGCTGTAGGCTGCAGGAAGATATTGATGGTCTGGTTAGATGGGCAGAAAAGTGGCAAATGGAATTCAACCTGGTGAAGTGTGAGATGATGCATTTGGGGAGGTCAAACAAGGCAAATTAATTCCCGATTAATGGGAAAATACTGAGAAGTGTAGAGGAAGTGAGGGACCTTGGAGCAAATGTCCACAGATCCCTGAAGGGAGCAGGACAGGTCGATAAGGTGGTTAAGAAGGCATATGGAATCCTTTCCTTCATTAGCCGAGGTATGGAATACAAGAGCAGGGAGGTTATGTTGGAACTGTATAATGCATTGGTTAGGCCACAACTTGAGTACTGTGTGCAGTTCTGGTCACCTCATTACAGAAAGGATATAATTGCACTACAGAGGGTACAGAGGAGATTTACGAGAATGTTGCCAGGACTGGAAAAATACAGCTACGAGGAAAGATTGGATGGGCTGGGGTTGTTCTCCTTGGAACAGAGAAGGCTGAGGGGAGATCTGATTGAAGGGTACAAAATTATGAGGGGCCTGGATAAAGTGGAGGTGAAGGGTCTATTCACCTTAGCAGAGAGGTCAGTGACGATGGGGCATTGATTTAACATGATTGGTAGAAAAATTAGAGGGCAGATAAGGAAAAACTTTTTCACCTAGACGGTGGTGATGGTCTGGAACTCACTGCCTGTAAGGGTAGTTGAGGCAGAGACTCTCTACTCAACCAAAAGGAGTCTGGGTATGCACCTCAAGTGCCGTAAGCTGCAGGGCTACGGACCAAATGCTGGTCGTGGGATTAAAATAGGTGGATCATTTTTCGGCCGGCACAGACATGATGGACCAAGTGGCCTCTTTCTGTGCCTTAAACTTTCTATGATTCTAGACACATCTTTTGTTTCTTTACTTGTCCCATTACCACTCCCTTTGGCCTTGCACTATGAAACATTTTGTCATTTAATCTCTCCTGTCTTCCGCCCTAACACAGACCTTCACTTTTGTTCTTCTCCCTCCCCCTCCCCCTTTAACTTGCTTAACAGATATTACATTTCTAAATTTTCCCAGTTCTGATGAAAGGTCACAGACCTGAAATGTTGGACTGAATTTTATTCTTGAGACAGGGGTCCTGGCGATGGGCCAGAAGGCAGGTGGGGACCCCGCCTCGGCCCTCCATCAGATCCCAAAAGCCATTCCACGTTGGCAAGCCAATTAACTGCCCGCCATTGGGGTGCCATCCCTTCAAGGGACAAGCTCCCGCCTCCAGAGCTGCCAGCCAATTGGAAGTCCGGCAGCTCTGCAGTACCTGCAGCACCCTGGGAGCTATGGCGACTGCCGGAACTGCAGGAGGCCCTGCAGCACCAAAGAAGAAGGTGACCCCGGGCAGGTGGAATTGGAGTTGCTGCGGTCTTTCTGGCAGGCCCCAGTGAGGGGGTGGGGTGTTGTTTGTGAGGGTGGCGGGCTGTCTTCCTGGGGGGGGAGGGCAGCAATTGCCGCCGCGAGGCCTTCCAGGGGCCCTGGATTGCTCCCAAAGGAGAGCTCCCCTCGCGATTCTGCTAGGAGGTCACCAGATTTTACCTGGTGGCTTCTCCTGCCAGCAGTGGGCTTCTCCACCTACCATTAAATTGAGGTGGAGGCCGGAAGAGGCCCTTAAGTGGCATGGGGCTGTCCTCGGCCTTCCCTGCTTTGGACAAAATAGCAGGGGGGGTCCGGGCAGCATCGGGAATGACACCCCCTGCTGTTTTGCATCTTCTCCTCCTTCAAGTATCTCACCTGTTCCACGCCTCTTATCTCTTTAAAATCCTTGTTTTCCATCATAGTGCTGCACCAAGCCCCACACTGGATCTCTTCAGAGATAACCTCACTTCTTTCCTTCCTCAGCCTCTCCACTGAGCAACTGCTCATTCTCAATGATTGGAATCTCCATCTCTATGTTTCTTTCTTCTTTCTTAACCTCACTGTCCATGTAAACTCTCCTACCCATACAGCTACTCCCTTAACTTTGCCATCTCACATCAAGTACTTGCTGTCCTCTGCCAAAACCACTCATTACTTCAGGATCAGCCTGAAATGTAAAGATAACTCCGACTTCTTTTTCTCCAATCCAAACAATTTCTTCGATTAGTGAGACCCTACCCACTCTGAATACTGAAGCCTGCAATTCCTATGCCCTCCCGCTTGCGGACTCTGCAACCTACTCCACATGGTCACGGCTCTCTGTGGGTGACATCAGCAAGCTGGATGATAGGTCTCTAATACTGCATGCTCTCTTTGATGATTCATCAGAGGTGAGGTGAGAGTGACTGCCCTTGACATCAAGGCAGCATTTGACAGAATACAGCATCAAGGAGCCCTAGCAAAGCTGGAGTCAGTGAGAATCAGGGGAAAAACTCTCCACTGGTTGGAGTCATACCTAGTACAAAGGAAGATGCTTGTGTTGTTGGAGACTAACCATCTTAGCCCCAAGACATCACTGCAGGAGTTCCTCAGAGTAGTGTCTTAGGCCCAACCATCTTCAGCTGCTTCATCATAAGCAACCTTCCCTCCATCATAAGGTGAGAAGTGGGGATATTTGCTGATGATTACATGTTGTTCAGCACCATTTGCAGCTCCTCAGATACTGAAGCACCCCGTGTCTGGATGCAGCAAGACCTAGACAACATCCAAGCTTGGGCTGATAAGTAGCAAATAGCATTCGCTCCACACAAGTGCCAGGCAATGGCCATTTCAAACAAGAGAGAATCTAACCATCTCTCCTTGATGTTCAATGACATACCATTGCTGAATTCTCCACTATCAACATCCTAGGGGTTACCATTGACTACAAACTGAACTGGACCAGTCACATAAATGCTGTGGCTACAAGAGCGGGTCAGAGGCTTGGAATTCTGCAGTGAGTAACTCACCTCCTGTCTCCCCAAGGACTGTCCACCATCTACAAGGCACAAGTCAGGAGTGTGATGGAATACTCTCCACTTGCCTGGATGGGTGCAGCTCCAACAACACTCAAGAAGCTCAACACCATCCAGGACAAAGCAGCCCACTTGATTGGCAACGCATCCACAACCTTCAACATTCACTCCCTTCATCACTGACGCACAGTGACAGGCAGCAGTGTTTACCACCTACAAGATGCACTGCAGCAACTCACCAAGCCTCCTTCAACAGCAGCCTCCAAACCCACAACCTCTACCACCTAGATGAACAAGGGCAGCAGATGCATGGGAAAACCACCACCTGCAAGTTCCCCTCCAAGCTACACACCAACCTGACTTGGAACTATATCGCTGTTCCTTCACGGTTGCTGGGTCAAAATCCTTAAACTCCCTCCCTAACAGAGTGTACCTACCCCCCAAGGACTGCAGCGGTTCAAGAAGGCGGCTCACCACCACTTTCTCAAGGGCAATTAGGGATGGGCAATAAATGCTGGCCTAGCCAGCGACGCCCACATCCCACGAATGAATATAAAAAAAATTATGGCTTGACAAGTATTAATGTGAACAAGACCCGAGAAGTGAGGTCGTTCCTACAAAACATCAGATGCTAATGATGTTTACCATCAGGCATATAATTAAGCATCTTGGGCCTATTGCCCAGTTTCCTATCTGAAGATTATCCTGTTCCCCAATTTATTGACAAAGAAGTCAATGGCAGAACCAAAACATTCTGTAATGCAGTAGTAAACAAACAACAAGAATTGATACATTAGAGCCTGAAGCATCCTGGAAATTAACAACTTTAACCATTGCTGGCTATTTACAAGTCAAAAGGAAACCTCAGTCAGATGAGATTAAACCAAATCCTAATCCTACACATCTATGCATACACGAATAGGGCATCTTATATAGTGGCTAACCAGTGACAACAGGAATGGGATTAGCCTAGAAAGGGCTGACAGGTGTGGGGGAAATGACCAGAAAAGGTAACTGAATTGGAGTCAACTGGTGGGAAACAGTTATGGCTGTGTACAGGCCAGAGGCCAACGACTAACAATGGGAGACAGGGGTTCTGAAAATGAGCACCTGGTGGGGGTGGGAGTGGGAGTGGGAGCAAATGGAGATCTAGAATAGGCTGAGCAAGGGAACAGAAAATTCAGCATTCATGCTTAGAGTCGTGCAGGAAAGAGACAGACCAGGAATCAAAGCACAACCCTCTATAGTCCACGAGAAGGGAGCGGAATACCAACACAGTACCCTCTGTACCATTAGCATTGAATGATCAGTCTGCAGGATGGGTTAAAAACCTCAAGCAAACCTGTAATTTATTTTTAAAATTAAAATGTAATTACTTACCTGAACAGTTTTATTAAAAAAATAACTTCAAAGGTGAGGAGCAAGTTCAGAAACCATTGCTCCCATGTGGCATCCCATGGCTAGAGTAAAACTGGAGGCACACTCAAACCAAGCTTTTTTAACAGGGAATTGAGGAGAATCACATACTTTTGTGACTGAGAAATATCACAAAGTGCTTTAAGTGGAAAACCCTACTAAATCACACCAACAGACATCACAGGCAGTCAAGATGGAGGCACCCTCCTGGTCCCCCACTACAGTAGCAGTGCCCACCTCTCCTGATGGGGCTGCCGGCTGCCCAGAGCCTTGGGTGCCTCAAGATGGAGGCACCCTCTGAAGACTGCAAAGAAAGCTTAAAATAAACTGTAGCCATACTGCAAGGTCATCATTGTGGAGGGGGAACTTCCAGTCACCTGCCAGACTTCGGCCTCAGCGATGGGCAGTGGGGCGGGGGCCTTGTTCGCCACAGGTAAGATCCCGACAGCGTAACCAATTGCCCCCTAAGTGGGCACCTAATTGCTGCTGATTAGCTACCCGCCACTGCTGGGTGGATAGCAGATGCCAGTCTCACCCCGCCTCCAGCAAGATCGCTCGGAGGCAGGAACACATCGGGTAGAAGACCCAACACACGCATTTCAAATTTTCCCACACTACTGCCTCCAAAGCTGACTCCATGCGGCTGATACGATTCCACCCTATATAACTTCATACATATGTTAGAAAGTGAAAGTGCATTAGTGCTTCAGTGCTGGTGGAATTTGCAAAGTCATAGAGTCATACAGCACAGAAACAGGCCCTTCGGCCCATCGTGTCTGCACCGGCCATCAAGCACCTAACTATTCTAGTCCTATTTTCCAGAACTTGGCCCGTAGCCTTGTATGCCATGGCGTTTCAAGTGCTCTTCTAAATGCTTCTTAAATGTTGTGAGGGTTCCTGCCTCTACCACCACTTCAGGCAGTGTGTTCCAGATTCCAACCACCCACTGGGTGAAATTTTTTTTCCTCAAATCCCCTCTAAACCTCCTGCCCCTTACCGTAAATCTATGCCACTTGGTTATTGACCCATCCGCTAAGGGAAAAAGTCTTTTCCTATCTAACCTATCAATGGCCTTCATAATTTTGTAGACCTCAATCATGTCCCCCTTCATCCTTCTCTGTTCTAAGGAAAACAACCCTAGCCTTTTCAGTCTCTCTTCATAGCTGAAATGCTCCAGCCCAGGGAACATCCTGGTGAATCTGTCTGCACCCTCTCCAGTGCAATCACATCCTTCCTATAGTGTGGTGCCCAGAACTGTACATACTACTCCAGCTGTGGCCTAACTAGCATTTTATACTGCTCCATCATAACCTCCCTGCCCTTATATTCTATGCCTCGGCTAATAAAGGCAAGTATCCGTTATGCCTTCCTAACCACCTTATCTACCTGTGCTGCTGCCTTCAGTGATCTATGGATAAGTACGCCAAGGTCCCTCTGACACTATACTTCCTAGGGTCCTACCTCTTCTTTGATCTCCTTGTCTCGGGAGACAATAGGTAAGCGCCTGGAGGTGGTCAGTGGTTTGTGGAGCAGCGCCTGGAGTGGCTATAAAGGCCAATTCTAGAGTGACAGACTCTTCCACAGGTGCTGCAGATAAAATTGGTTGTCAGGGCTGTTTCGCAGTTGGCTCTCCCCTTGCGCTTCTGTCTTTTCTCCTGCCAACTGCTAAGTCTCTTCGACTCGCCATACTTTAGCCCCGCCTTTATGGCTGCCCGCCAGCTCTGGCGATCGCTGGCAACTGACTCCCACGACTTGTGATCAATGTCACAGGACTTCATGTCGCATTTGCAGACGTCTTTAAAGCGGAGACATGGACGGCTGGTGGGTCTGATACCAGTGGCGAGCTCGCTGTACAATGTGTCCTTGGGGATCCTGCCATCTTCTGATACAGCGGGTACCTTGTGGTAAATTGTTATATGAATGACTTCCACACCTTTATCAAGTTGATGAAGGGTTTAAAGTTCCTTTAGTTACAAAAGAATTTTTAAAAATGGTTCACAGAACTACTGAACTCTAGGGAATAATGTCACTTAGCATCTCCATGTCTTTCTTTCTTTCTTCTTTGGCCTCTTTGTCTCGAAAGACAATGGGTAAGCGCCTAGAGGTGGTCAGTGGTTTGTGGAGCAGCGCCTAGAGTGGCTATAAAGGCCAATTCTAGAGTGACAGACTCTTCCACAAGCGCTGCAGATAAAATTGGTTGTCGGGGCTGTTACACAGTTGGCATCTCCATGTACCCAATTAGAAACTGAACAGTAGAGGCACCCAAGACAATATAACATAGATTCCTTTGGGAACAGTCTGTTTAAATCCTATCATGCTGTGTTCCTTGAAATTGCCCATTATAACTCCATATGCAAGAGCATTGATCTGCTCCAGGAGGAGCAGAAGCAACATGATCAATATAGCTGATGTTGAAATACCTAAAGAGAAAAACAAGTTCAAGCACCAAAACAAACATTAACCCATCTTTTTCCTTTTCAGTGGCTCACTATCCTGCCGTAGATTTACAGTATTTCTAGTATTTAGAATTATAGAATGGTTATAGCACAGAAGGAGACCATTCAGCCTACAGGCCCATTTTTGGTCCTTATTTGACCCCACCCCTCTTACGTGGAAGACTTTTGGATTCTCTTTTACGTTACTTGCCAGTCTCTTCTCATACTCCCGCTTTGCCTTTCTTATTTCTTTTTCACTTGCACTCTGAATTTTCTCTATTCAGCCTGGTTCTTACTTGTATTACCAACCTGACATCGTCATACACCCCTTTTTCTGTTTCATCTTACTCTCTATCTCTTTCATCATCCAGGGAGCACTGTCTTTAGCTATCCTATGATTTCCCCCTCGTCACTGTACCCGAACCATGTTCTCTTTAATGGCCACCCATTTCTCGATTACAGTTTTTCCTGCCAATCTTTATTTCCAACTCACCCAGGCCAGATCCATTCTTAACCTGCTGCAATTGACCCTCCTCCAATTCAATATTTTTATTCTAGATTGCTCCTTGTCCTTTTTCATAGCTAATCTAAAACTTATACTATGATCACTGTTCCCTAAAGGTTCCTCTACTGACACTTGATCCACTTGACCCATCTCATTCCCCAGAACCAGATCCAGCAATGCCTCCTTCCTCATTGAGCCAGGTACATACTGATCAAGAAAGTTCTCCTGAACAGAGTTCAGAAACTCTTCCCTCTCTCTTGCCCATTACAGTATAACTATCTCAGTTTATATTCGGATAATTAAAGTCTCTATTATCACTATAGTTCTTGCATCTCTCTGTAATTTCCCTGCAAATTTACTCCTCTATATTCTTCACAGTAGTTGGTGGCCGATAGTATACATTCAGTTGTGTAATGGTATCTCTATTGTATCTTAATTCTAACCAAATAGATTCTGTCCTTTACCGCTCGAGGACATTCTCTCTCCAGCACTGCCATATTTTCCAAAATCGATATTGCCACACAACCCAACCACTACCCCCACCCCACAACCTTCCTTTTCTAAATTTTTTTAACACCTTGGGCTGAATTTTCCAGGCTCATGGAGACGAGTTTAGAAGTTTAGAGTCGGTGGGGCGGTTGTGGGGGGACAGTTGCCAGGAAAGCTGCTGAAACCCCATTGACACAGCTCCCAATGCTGTTCCGCCTCCAGGCGTCTTTCCCAGCATGGCAGCCACAGGAATTGGCAGCCCGCTCCACAGGGATGACCAGGCAATGAAGCGAATTAAGGCCCCAATCATAGGCGGTTTCCACCAGTGCTGCAACTTTCCCAGTGTTGCTCGCGTCCCCCACTGTGTCAGGAGCCCAGCAACGCTGCAGAGGTGGCCTCTTGCCGGGAGGTTAGCGGGCCATGGGTGGCTGAATTAATTGGCAGCATCAGGAGGCCGCAATACTCATGGGGGTCCAGAAGCAGCTATACACACTTTTCTGGAGGGGTCAACCCTCCACCCTGGGCCCCTCACAGCACTTCGTCCTCTTTTTCACCACTGAAGAGGGAGGCTTTCTTGAGCCTCCATTGTGACATGCCCCCAGGACATTGCTGTAGGCCCTCTTATTGGGCTTTCCACTTCCCAGGTCTGCCCACTGTTCTTAATTGGACAGCGAACATGGAGGCAGCCTATTAGGAGGCCATCTCACGTAAAGTTGCACCGGTGGGCGCGCTGAGGCCATGCGCAGGCTTGGAACCCGCATATGGTCCCGACGTCAGGGTCCCCACGCCTGCTGGAAAATTCAGCCCCTGTTATCCAAGAATATTTAGCACCCAATCCTGCCCTTTTTTGAGCCAAGTCTCCATAATCGCCACAATATCATTCCCATGTGGCTATTTGTGCCTGCAGCTCCGCTCACAAACCTTATTTACCACACTTTGTGGGTTTACATACATGTACTGCAAACCTATCCTGGGCCTTCTTGTATTCTCTCTTAAGCTGTTCTCACCAATACTTTACTATTTCTTACTGTAGTGCTATCTGTCTCTCCCAATCCTTTGTGTGCCTTGTTTCCTCTTTTTGATGCTACATCTTAGTGCCCACCCCCCGCCAAATTAGTTTAAACCCTCTCCAACAGCACTAGTGAACCTCCTGGTGAGGACGTTGGTTCCAGCTATGTTGAGGCCCAACCTGTCCGGCTTCTACAGGTCCCATTTCCCCCAGAACTGGTCTCAATGCCCCAGGAATATAAAGCTATCCCTCCTGCACCACCTCTCCAGCCACACATGCATCTGGTCTATCCTCCTATTTCTATACTCACAAGCGCGTGGCACTGGGAGCAATCCGGAGATTGCTACCTTTGAGGTCCTGCTTATTAATCTTTTTTTTAGATCCCAAAAATTTACCTGCAGGACCTCATCCCTTTTTTTTACCCATGTTGTTGATCCCAACCACGACCTCTAGCTGCTCACCCACCCGTGTTAGAATATTTTGCAGCTGCTGAGTGACATCTTTGACCCTGGCAACAGGGAGGCACCATACCAACCTGGATTCACATCTGTGGCTGCATAAACAAAACTGAATACTAGTTAGAGAGTAAGATGCAGGAAGGGGATCCCTGCACTACCTGCCTACTTATACTTGGCTGTCTGGCGGTCACCCAGTCCTACTCTGTTGCATTCTCTTAAGCTGCGGGGTGACCACTTCCTGAAGTATGGTATCTGCATAACTCCCAGCCTCGCAGATGTATTGCAATAATGTCAGCTGCTGCTCAAGCTCTGAAATCCAGAGCTCAAGTTTCTTCAGCTGATGACACTTGCATTTGTGATTGTCCAGGATACAGGAAGTGTCCTAAAGTTCCCACATGGCACAGGATGTGCATTCAATGGGATCAAGGTGTCTGCCATGCCTCTATTTATGTAACTCCTAACTAAACTTAACAGAAATAAACATAAGACTTAAAAAGAACACTCACTAGCTACCCACTAATCAGCACCTTCCCTTGTTCTGACGTCAGTTTAGTTTTTTTACCTCACTCCCTAACACTTCCACTCCCTCTGGGCTCTGGCCACTCCGCTGCTCTACCCCCAAACTCTTTCAGATCCACACTCTTTATCTCTGGGCACTCCGGAGTGTTTTATTTATATGTCTGAATATAAAAAGGTCCAGACTGGAGGAACTAACTGTTCTAGAGGTATACCAATTATTCCATTTTTAAGCTAAACTTTTAATTATTTTTAATTTTCCAAAGGTGTTTTGTAGCAAATTCACTGTCCATGAAGGATTTCCATTAGCATTCCTATTTGTTCAATGCTTTTTTAAAACTATATTCAAAGTCTTATTATTTTAGCGAAATAATCTGTCGTACTCGTGCAGACCTTTTGAAAGTGGCTGAATCCCTCCAGAGTGTTGTATAAAGGGGGCTTCTTTTGTTCTTTTCATTATAACTGCACAAAAGATTTCAATTAGTTTATAGGGTCATTTAATAACCATTTTTGTATCTAAAAAAAAGCAATACAATACAAAGATGTTTCTTGCTTGCTGTATTTCATTCATTATAAAACTGACAGAACATAACATGCAGCTCCAGACCATACAATGTAATGGACTTTGTCACACTAAGGTGATAATTTAATACAGCCTCAAATACATCAGCAGCATATGGAGATAGATAATTGTGCTCAGGAGGGAGTAAGGATCATGATCCATTCATAGCTTTGTGATATATTAAATCGTAAATAGTCATGATGTAGTCATGGTGATTTAGATAATGAAATAAGGGAAAGCGTTGTTTCCAGATGACACTCTTCTCATTGTGTAATGTTCTTGTCCGTCTTCATTGCTTGCCTTTATGGGTGGTATTCCTCCAGTACAATGGTCAGATATTTAGTTCATTAAGAAGATACCTTTTCATCAAAAAAACACTATAAAAGAAACCTGAAACTTACATTTGAAGCAATTCTCCCAAAATGAACATTGTAAGTTTAAGGTGACAAGACTGTTTAATAAGTAATGATATTTGCAACTATTCAGAATAAGGATTACCTCAGCATGTAGATGAGGTACAGGGAATACTTAACAATTTCCCATGAAATACTGTTTTAATTTCCGTGAGTGACTGACAATACAGAAGCAACATGAATGAAATACGTTATTCACCATTGGGAATACAAAATAAATTAAATGTACTTCAAGAGGAAGTTCTGAGTATTTATTTATTTAGAGATACAGCACTGAAACAGGCCTTTTCGGCCCACCGAGTCTGTGCCGACCAACAACCACCCATTTATACTAACCCTACAGTAATCCCATGTTCCCTACCACCTACCTACACTAGGGGCAATTTACAATGGCCAATTTACCTATCGCCTGCAAGTCTTTGGCTGTGGGAGGAAACCGGAGCACCCGGCGAAAACCCACGCGGTCACAGGGAGAAGTTGCAAACTCCACACAGGCAGTACCCAGAATCGAACACGGGTCCCTGGAGCTGTGAGGCTGCGGTGCTAACCACTGCGCCACTGTTCATGATGCTCAAATTCTTGTCATGTTAAAGAGGTTTAACTTTTGAAAATCCATGATCTCAAGAGTAAACCACAGCAAACAAACAGTTCTGTTACTAAGCCAGCTGATAGCTGGAAAGATTAAAATTATTTTCATGCTGTTAAACTCCACAAAGCTTGCAATGGAAGGATAATGCTGGAGCCTATCTTTACTCAATTTCACATTTATTGCACAGAGTAAAAGGGTTACAAACATGTAGCCCCTCACTCAAACCCTTCACCAGTCTCAGTAAATGTCTGCTTATAAGTGCTCAAGTAAGACCCCAATTAACACCTAGAACCTGCATATAATCAAACAATTGATACACAATTAACAGATTAACATATGGTTGTTAGCCCACCCATGTATGAGCAAATTATTTCTTGTTCTTGAATATTGTTAATTTTAACTGGAATATTCTAAATATTTTTGATTTATAACAAATGAAGGAGTATGTACTTATGATTCTCCCTCTATTTTGGCAAATTTGCCAAATTGTAGGACTTTTTATTCAGTTGTGGGATGTGAGCGTTGCTGGCAAAGCCATCATTTGTTGCCCATCCTGAATTGCCCTTGAGAAGGTGATGGTGAGCTGCCTTCTTGAACAGCTGCAGTCTATGTGGTGTAGCCACAATACCGTTAGAGAGGGAGTTGCAGGATTTTGACCCAGCAACAATAAAGGACTGGTGATATAGTTCCAAGTCAGGATGACGTGTGACTTGGAGGGGATCTTGCAGGTGATGGTGTTCCCATGTGTCGGTTGCCCTTGTCCTCCTAGGTCGTAGAGATTATGGGTTTGGAAGGCACTGTCTAAGGGGTCTTGGCGAGTTCCTGCATCTTGTAGATGGTACACACTGCTGGCATTGTGTACCAGTGATGGAGGGAGTGAATGTTTAAGGTGGTGGATGGGGTGCCAGTCAAGCAGGCTGCTTTGTCCTGGATTGTGTCCAGCTTCTTGAGTGTTACTGGAGCGGCACTCATCCAAGCAAATGGAGAGTATTCAATCAGACTCCTGAATTGTTCCCTGTAGATGGTGGTCAGACTTTGGGGAGTTAAGAGTTGAGTTACTTGCCGCAGAAAGACCTGCTCTTGTAGCTACAGTATTTATATGGCTAACCCAGTTAAATTTCTGGTTAATGGTAACCGCCCCCAGGATGTTGATGGTGGGGGGATTCAACGATGGTCATGCTGTCGAGCAAGGGGAGAGATGGTTAGATTCTCTCTTGTTGGAGATAATATTTGTGTGGAGCGAATGTTACTTGCCACTTATCAGCCCAAGCCTGAATGTTGTCCAGGTTTTGCTGCATATGGGCATGGGCTTTTTCAGCATCTGAGGAGTTGCAAATGGTGCTGAACATTGTGCAATCATCAGCAAACATTCCCATTTCTGACCTTATGATTGAAGGAAGGTCATTGATGAAGCAGCTGAAGATGGTTGGGCCTAGGACACTACCATGAGGAACTCATGCAGCGATGTCCTGGAGCTCAGATGATTGACCTCCAACAACCACAACCATCATCCTTTGTGCTCGGTATGACTTCAACCAGCAGAGAGTTTTCTGCCTTATTCCCATTGACTTCAATTTGGCTAGAGTTCCTTGATGCCACACTTGCACAAATGCTGCCTTGATGTCAAGGGCAGTCACTCTCACCTCTCCACTGGAGTTCAGCTCCTTCGTCCTTGTTTGGACCAAGGTTATAATGAGGTCAGGAGCTGACTGGCCCTGGCAGAAACCAAACTGAGCATCGATGAGCAGGGTATTGCTGTGTAAGTGCTGTTTGATAGCACTGTCAACAACACCTTCCAACACTTTGCTGATGATTGAGAGTAGACTGATGGGGCAGTAATTGGCTGGATTGGATTTGGCCTGCTTTTTGTAGACAGGTCATACCTGAGCAATTTTCTCCTTTGTCAGGTAGATGCCAGTGTCGTGGCTGGACCGGGACAGCTTGGCTAGGGGTGTGGCTAGTTCCGGAGCACAAGTCTTCAGTACTACAGCCAGAATGTTGTCAGGGCCCATAGCCTTCGCAGTATCCAGTACCTTCAGCCATTTCTTGATATTATGTGGAGTGAATTGAATTGGTTGAAGACTGTGATGCTGGGGACCTCAGAAGGCCACCGAGCTGGATCATCCACTCGGCACTTCTGGCCAAAGATGGTTGCAAATGCTTTCAGTTTTGTCTTTTGCACTTACGTGCTTGACTTTCCCATCATTGTGGATGAGAATGTTTGTGGAGCTGTCTGCTCCTATTAGTTTTTAATTGTCCACCACCATTCACGACTGAATGTGACAGGACTTAATATTTTAATAAATACATTTATTAATGTATCTGAAAGATTCCATAAAATGGCATCGCACCGCCAGTGTCAATGGGACCATTCAGAAATAAAAACTGTAGCGATGACAGTCAGGATGGGAAGAAGTAAAGGAAATGTCAATTTTGATCAAAGTGCGTATTTGTGAGTGATATCTTTATAATACAAAGAAACCTATTGATAGCTGACTTTGTTTAGATCTCTAGTACATGCATAGATCACCATGGAATTCAACCATAAGATGTTTACCAGTTCAGCAGACGTTTTCTGTGACTGGTAAACATCACATGATATTGAATGTTGCATCCATTTTGATGCCACCATAGTTCGTGCAAAGAGTTGCTAGTGCTCACAGAGGGAGATTTTTAGTATTAGTATCTCCCTTACCATCTGACACCCTTTAGGACGGAACAATGATCTGGATTTCTTATAAGAATTATATTTGGATTGTAGTTGGTCAAAAATCATGATATATACAATATAAACACATTTTAAATTTGAGATCCTGCAATGATAATATGATATGAATTACTTACGAATTGGATCCTTTTTCCCAGTCAGTAGCTAGGAAACATGTTTTTTTTGCTTTTCTACAGGTTACTTTGAATTCTAGAACTCCCCTTCTATGAAGAAAAGAAGAATAAAAAAATTACAGCACAGGTTGAGCACATTTAGCCTACCTCAAGAAACTATCCACGTAGTCCCAGCCCCATTGAAGGTCGAATAGTCTGAGTTGTGGGTCTTTTCATAGCTACTGTTATATACAAGATACAAAAAGGGTGATCAAAGACCAACAGTAGCAACAATGACTAACAACAACTTCCATTTGTACAGGAGCGTAATTCTAGAAAGACAGCCGGTGATCATGAGCCAACATATGTTGGGGGACTGGGAGCCAAATTATATTATCAAGGACAGCACTGACTCATGACCCATTTCTGGAGACCCCAGTAGATCCATTTCTGCTTCTAGGCTGATCTGTATGCTGGATTGTTCCCAGAACCTAGATTTCTGGTTGGAAGAGAGACAGGTGTTCAGGAAATTTTGGAATGGGGAAGCCCTGCTCCCATTGATTTTCAGTTTAATTTGCCATAGGCCCCTTTGCTGCTACTCTTCTGGCTGGAGATCTAACATTTCCATATCCAACCTGAATTTGCATGTCTACCTGGCCTATGATGTACAACTGGCACTGCAGATGCACCAGAAATGTTTGGCAAAAGTTTTGGTGTTCACTGTCTTGCAGTTACCTAGTATAAGGTGCTATTTAATGTAATGCAGATGCACCTATTGAGGTACTGATGAAGGCTTCCAACTGAAAAAAAATCATAATCTTCTGGTTCTAATAGTTGTTATTCAATTTAGTTATTCAATTACATATGCCACCCATTCAGTGTTGTATAAACATTTTAACTGTCAGTAATTTTTTGATGTAAAAGCAAGTGTTTGTATTTCAAGGAAAAAAAAATTCTTCTTGTAACTTTTCTCTCCCGTTTTCTCAGGGAAATTACCGCTTCATGAAGCTATTGCTTAGTCGACGTGCCAACTGGATGCAGAAGGATCTTGAGGAGATGACTCCACTTCATTTGGCTACTCGCCACAAAAGTCTTAAGTGTTTGGCTTTGCTACTAAAATTTATGGCTCCAGGAGAAGTGGACACCCAAGACAAAAACAAGGTATTAGAGATGCAATAATAATTAGGTTAAAATTAATATTTACAGTATTATTTACAACACTATCATGAAGCTATGCTGGAGGTAAATGTATGCTGTGCTTGAACGAACATGTTCCTACTGAATATTTCTACTTTCCATTTGATCAGGCTTTTGCTTTAATTTATAGAAAATCAGTGTTTTGTCATTTGTTCTCAGGTCTCCTCTGCATCTGACAGAGTTTAATGAATTCATGTCTTTGATTTTTCACATCTCACCTACTATACTCTTGCTTTTACCTCCCTTAGTGGCAGACTCATTGTGATCAGATCATCTTCATTTTTAATTTGTTCCGGTGCTGTACATATATAGAGCTGGGCATCCCATCTACTTATTTCTGTTTGTTTTGATGGCAGGAACATATTCTTCAGTGCACCATGTATCTTGTAAACCTGTGCCTTGCAACTTTAATGAAGCAAGTCTCTCAAAGGGTTGTGAGTCTTTAGAATTCTCTTCCTCAAAATGCGGTGGAAGCAGAGTCTTTGAATATTTTTAAGGCAGAGGTAGATAGATTCTTGATGAGCAAGGGGGTGGAAGGTTATCGGGGGTAGGTGGAAATGTGGAGTAATCAGTTAGCCATGAACTTATTGAATGGTGGAGCAGGCTCAAAGGGCCGAGTGGCCTACTCCTAATCCTAATTCATATGTAAGTATGCAGTTTATTAAATGTGCAAGGTTGGCTTAGTTAGTGGCGCTCTTCCTTTTGAATCAGATGGTTGTGAGATTAGGTCCAAATACATGAAGATAGAATGGACTGATGTTTCAATGCAATGTTGAGATAGTGCTTTGTTGTCAGAGTTAAAATTGCACTAAAGTCCTTTTAGCACTAAGAGTGATGTTATCACCACTGTTTTCCAATCTAAATATTGGAATTAATCCATTTATTTTCAGCGGGTTAATACTGGTATTAAAAAATAATAGCAATCACAAAAGCAGTAGAGTGAACGGTGCTTACAAATGAATTTCAACAGCAACAACTTGAATTTATATGGAGCCTTTAATGTAGTAAACTGTCCCAGTGCCGTTCACAAGTGCATTATCAAACAAAATTTGACGCTGAGACACATAAGGAGATATTTGGGCAGATGACCAAAGCTTGATCAAAGAGGTAAGTTTTAAGGAGCATCGTAAATGAGTAGAGAGGTAATACTCAATATGATGAAAGGTCAGAGACCTGAAATGTTAACTTTGTTTTTTTCTCCACATATGCTGCCTGACCTGCTGAGTATTTCCAGCATTTACTGGTTTTATTTCAGACTACCAGCATCCGCGGTATTTTGCTTTTCTACCAGTATTCCATTAGCCTTGATTATTTTCTGTACCTGTCCATGACATTTTCTAATGATCTATATACCTGGATCTCTACTGTTTCTAGCTTTTCACCTTGTGGAAAGTACTCTGTTGTATCGTTTTTAGATCCAAAGCAGATTGCCTCATGTTTTCCAACATTGAAATCCATTTGCCATGGTTTTGCCCATTCGCTTAATCCATCCTATCTCTTTGTAGTTTACGCTTCTGTCTACACAGCTTATAATTCTGCCTATCTTTGTATCATCACCAAATTTGGATATGTGGCCTTCTTTCCCATTGGCTAAGCCATTCATAAATATAGTAAATAGTTGAAGCCCCAACACAGATTCTTGCGGAACACCACTGGTCACATTCTACATTTGGGATATTCTTATAGTTTGGTTTTAATAATTTTATATTTTAAGTAATAGAAAACAAAGAAAAAAAACTAACATTTATATAGTGCCTTTCATGGCATCAGAATATCTCAAAGCGTTTCACAGCCAATGACATACTTTTGAAATCTAATCATTGTTATAATGGGCGAAAACATAGGGGGAAATTTTATGCTTTCCCCTGTCGGGTTTGGAGGCGGGGAGAGCATTTAATTGGGCGAGATGGTGGTGGTGGGGGGGTGGGGGGGAGGGTCCCCGCCACCTTCCCGCCTCCACCCAAATTAAGGCCGGGTGAGAAGGCCTGTGAACGGCCTTCCCGCCCTGCGGCAAATTGTAGCCCTAAGTGGGCAATTAATGCCCAACTAAGGATGTCATCCCACTGCTGCCGGTATTAGTCAGCAGTGGAAGGGCCTTTTGTGCATGGGGAGCACAGCAAGCAAACCTGTGCAGGTTGCTTGCCGGCTCTTGTTTGGCGGGGGGTGGGGGGGGGGTCCCTCATTAAAAGATACAATGCCTGATTGAAGGACCAGCATCAGGAAGAGGAGGGGGCATGCTGAGAGCCACCCCTTCAGCCCTTGCTGCCAACAACCTCCTTTCACCCCCCATCGCCAAAACCCCCACCCTATGAAACCCCTTCTTCCCTGATTTACCTGTGGGCTGAGTCCAATACTTTCAGTGAGTCCAATAGCTGCAGCAGCCACTGCCTGTGCAGTGGCACTGTTCAGTCAAAGAGCTGCCGGTCTCTGATTGGCTGGCAATTATCAGCAGGCAGAACTTCTGTCGCCGGGGTTCTTAATCCTGGGGAAGGCGCACCGGTGTCTATTTAAGTGCCTAATTGGCACAAAATCTGGCGGGCCTTCCCCAGAGGAGGCGACGTGGGGCTTTCGCCGGCTTTAGCCAGTGGTCAAGACCCCTGTCGCCAGGATAAAATCCCGGCCATGGTAACCAATTTATGCACAGCTAGATCCCACAAACAGAAATAAGATAGATGACCAGATAATCAGTTTTATTGCTGTTGATTGAAGGATAAATGTTAGTCAGGACACAGGGAAGAACTCCCCTGCTGTTCTTTGAATAGTGCCATGGAATCTTTTACATCCATCAGAGAGACAAACAGGGCCTCAGTTTAATGTCTCAACTGAAGTCAGGCTCCTCTGGCAGTGTCGCAATCCCTCACCACTGCAGTTAGGCATCAGCCCAGATATATGCTCAAGTTTCTGGAATGGGGCTTGAGGCCATGACCTTCTGACTCAGAAGTAACAGTTATACTGCTGAGCCACAGCTCACATGTAAGAGGGGCAGTCTTAACCTGACCCATCTGCTGTAAACAGGCAAGCAGGCAGTTAAAATCAACTGACGACTTACCCGTCAGCATCCTGGACAGATCCTACCATCTTCAATTTTAACCTGCTTTATGAGCAGATGACAAGAACATATGCCTGAAGTTGGCAGAGTCTCTTTAAATATGCAAATCGGGGTCCAATGGTGTTTTAGTTTGGGTAGTTAATCTCCAGTCTGTTTTGACCTAATTTAGTACTAAATATTATGGGTGAAAACAAAAATAATTATTTGTAATTCTACTTATTCTCTTCTAATTTATGTTACTATCTCCTAGGCCTAACCATTCTGTATTCCACCATTTAGAGTATTATTCGGCTATGATTCTAGTCCTGCTTAATAGTGAGATGTACTTCTGTATCCTAATATTACATTAGTATACTGTTTCATATTATTTGGAAGTAGGTTTTGTATTTGATTTTCAAAAAAGAAGTCGTGTTTGATAAATTTAGCGAGTTCTTTGAGGATGTAACTAGGGTAGATAAAGGGGAGCCAGTTCTAGAATATTTGGATTTCCAAACTGCATTCGATAAGGTGCTAAACAAAAGGTTAGTACACAAGATAAGGGCTCATGGAGGTTAGGGATAGCATGGATGGAGGATTGATTAACAGACAGGAAGTAGAGAATAGGGATAAACAGGGCATTTTCAAGTTGGCAGGCTCTAACTAGTGGAGTGCCGCAAGGATGAGTGCTCGGGCCTCAGCTACTTACAATCTATTGTTACGATCCCGTTAGGGACCATTAACATTGAAAAAGGGAAAGTCAAATTCCCAGCTATTACTGAAAGAACTAAGCCACAAGATTTCACGTTTAAACAAAAAACTTTACAAGAGTTAAACAATACAAAACACTACTACCTTAACACTACAACTTGAGCCATTTATATTTTAAACTTACAATCTTAACAGCTTATGAAGACGTTTACTTTAAATTTTAAATCCTAACAGAACACTCCTATTCGACTGTTACTTCCACCCCAAGAATTCCCTCTATACGTTACAGGATCTTGGCAGTTTGTTCACTTTTCCTGGAACCAATCCAACGTGTACCACAGCTCTTGGGAATTCACTTCGATTTCCTTAATTTCTCAGCTGTCTTCCGAGATTTGAGATTTCCTGGGATTCGTCCCCTAGCTTCGGCTAGGCAAATCGTCCAGTTCACCTTCAACACTCCAAGAATCTGGATTTCCCAGCTTGTGCATGGGCCTTCCTCAAAACTGAAATACTTCTGATGGCTCCTTTGCTCCTGAGTCCCACTGACTTCCAAAAGGCAGTAGCTTTCCAAAAGGCAACTACTTGTCTAAAGGCCAACTGACCATCTGTGTCATCAACTACCCAAAAAGATTCCTGACCCAAAAGTCATCTCCCTCGCAACATCTATCTCCATCGCCATGTGGTACATATTGGATGTCCCAGATAGCAATTTAAACTAATTATTTCCAACTCCAAATCTTCTCTTTGTCCTAGGAAATCATATGAATAATTTAAACCCCTGATTATGACAGCTGCAGACGCACTGTCTCCATCAAGAAGTTAAGAGGAGTTCCCATTGTGTAGGGTCTTCACACTTCACATTATGACCTTAATAAATAAACATGGGCCACCCTTTGATTTGTAACCATCTTAAGTTTGTTTGCCAGGTTCTCAAACCAGGTGTTTTCATTGATCTTGCATTAAAGAAATTCAATTACCAAATTAAAAGCTACCTCTAGAAAATTAATACAACCCATGAACCAGGTGACCATCACACCTTCCCCTTAGACAAAAATGAAAATTCATCACCATAGTGACGTGTTTTCATTTACACCAACAAGAATAAAATAACTTATAACATGCTATGCACTTAAGCAACTACCTTATCACATGTAATACACATAACAGTCTTCCGCATTGTTCACCTGATAATCCAGTTTGACAATATCCCTTTGCTGAATCCGTAACCAGAAACCATGATCCAATTAAGACTCAATGTTTCCTTTTGTGGTGTTTTCTGAAAGTTGTCTTCATCTGTGTACGAAAATCCAAATGTTTCCCATGTCCCTGGGCAAATTATGATTCTGATAGTCCCTCTGGCTTTTTGCATACTAGTAGATGTGAATTGTAATCCACTTGGTTCTTCTATAAGTGAAGATTTCTCATTGTTAACCACATGTGAATTTTCAAACTATCTTTGAATCAGATGGTTCCGATTTCACCTTCTGAACTTTATTTTCTTCCATATTTCCAGGTTTGTCATTGTTTAAGTTCAAAAAGATTGTCCCAATTAATTCCACAGTTAAACCATCTTCCTCCCGCTTAACTGCAGGCATATCTTTATCTTTAATTCCATTCTCTAGACTCAAACATTTTGAATTCGCTTTTTTGAGATAGCATGTTTAAAATTGCTTCTTTGTGTTAAGAACTCATTCTTTAGTTGGTCAGAATTTTCTTCAGCCACTTTAGGAAGGTTGTTCAAATTGTCCTGATGTTTAAATAAAAATACTTGATATTCCTGTTCGGTTTGGACCTTAAACATTTTATAATCCTTCAGTTTTTCTTGATTCCACTCAGAGACTGCCTTGTTTAAAACTCTGCGAGTGCAGTAAATAGCTTCTTCATTTTGGACTTCCACATTCTGTTCTAACACTGTGATCTTTTCATGTAATTCCTGAATAATATCATCCCATTCACTTCAGAGTTTCAAATGGTCTTTTGTAACCTGTCCATTTGCTTGGATTCCTGCTGCTGCACCTTGTGTTCTATCAGCATTGTCAGGCACCTTTGATTTAGTGTCAGGTCTCATTAACCCTTCAAGGTTAGCCTGAAGTTTCCGTCCATTTTGGGGGGAACTTTTAATTTGGAATTATTTAGGTACTTTTGCTGCCTCTGTTAAGTCCATTAATGGTGTGGATACCTTGGTATCTTTACTTAATTTAGTTTCTGGTCGAAGTGGATTACAAATAGGTGAGGGATCTTTACCCACAGGAAGAGTTCTCGTACTCTTGCCCACTGTTCCAGAAAATAAAAAAACCTTATCCCCCACAAGATCATTTCCCAACATAAAATCAACCTGATTAACAGGTAATTTAGACACAATACCAACAATTACAGATCCCTTTGAGAAATCACAGTTTAAATTCACTCTATACAATGGGATGGGCACACAATTCCCATCAATACCCCGTATCAATACATTTTTATTCAGCAAAATCTTTGAAGAAAAGTCTAAATCTATTACTAACATTAAGCTCTGAGCTGAACCAGTATCTCCCAGGATAACAATCTTTCTGGGTCTTTCCTTAGACAAAAATGGAGTGACTTCCCCTTCAAATATAAAGCCTCATAATTTTTAATGCTCCTATTTGCACCCACTGTAAATATATTAGATTAACCTCTAAATCCTGACACAATACTCCTATTTGACTGTTACTTCCAGCCCAAGAATTCCCCCTATATGTTATAGGATCTTGGCGGTTTGTTCACTTCTCCTGGGACCAATCTAACGTGTACCACAGTTCTTGGGAATTCATTTTGATTTCCTTAATTTCTCAGTTGTCTTCTGAGGTTTGAGATTTCCCGGAGATTCTCCCTTTAGCTTCGGCTAGGCAAATCCTCCAGTTCACCGTAAATACCTCACAAATCTGGATTTCCTAGCTTGTGCACGGGCCTGCCTCAAAGCCGAAACACTCCTGGTTCCTGTTGGCCTCTTTGCTCCTGAGTTGAACTGCCTTTCAGCTTTCTGGAAGCCAACTTGCTTTTCCAAAAGCCAACTGCTTGTCTAAAAGCCAACTGACTATCTGTGTCAGCAAGCACCCTCTGATTGGGCCAGCCGCGTGGAAGGCCCACCGGCCACCCTTAATTGGCTGCCTTCCCCACCAACTGTCTCTTAATTACCTCCTCCTAGCAATATTGCAGCGGAAGTTCCACCTCCCACCTGAGCACACTGGCTACCCGAAAACTACGACAAAGGGACCTTCACCACTTCTGCAAAATCTTGCCCTATTTCCTCAACACTCCCCACCCAACCCCCAGCCAGATTGTGTAAAATCTTAGCATCCCATTCAACCCAGAATTCAATATCAAACCAATATCCCATCCATCACCAAGATCGCTTCCACCTTAAAACATTTCCCCCGCTGCCATACACCCACACCACTGTCATAACCCTTACTCACACTCTTGTCATATCTCAACTTAATTTCCCAAATTAGCTTCTTCCCAACTTCACTTTTTCCACCCTACCTATATTCCAAATTGTACAAAACAACTGTCTGCTGCCCTGTATTAAGTGCACTCACTGATTACCGTCCTCACTAATCTATGCTGACTCCTTGACCACAAGGGTAAAATTTAAAATCCTCATCCTTATCTTTAAATCCCTCCATGGCATCATCCTGCCATTTCTCGATGATCTCCTGAAGCTTTATATCTGTGCCATAGCCCTTCAGATTCTAGCCTTCAGTGTACTCTTCTGACCTTTTGCCACAACTTTTGTGAGAGAACCTTCAGCTGCCTTGGCCCTACTCTCTAGAACTCCGTCCTGAAATCCTCTTTCCACTTTTATTTTCACCTTTAAAAGGATTCTTTAAATGCATCCTTTCAGATGTCACATCGATTGACTCTCCCACTATAGCTTGATGTCTATTCCTTTTTAGTTTTAGACTCTGTAAAGTGCCTTTGGGATGTTAATTCACCTTAAAGGTGCTATATATATATATATATATATATATATATATATGCAAGTTGTTACTGTGGTAAATAGTATGCAGCTGTGGTACTCTCCTGATAATGGAGCAGGTCACTTGTGATTGATGAATGAGTCAACCAATTTCTTGGTTGTTGTCCATGGCTCGACCTGATTTGTTCTTTTTCAAGAAGGCAGTCTTGGTTTGTGTTTAATGTTTCTGGAACAATAAAAGGAGGATGAACTGAGATAAAATATTTAAAAAGAGAAACTGAGGTAAAATTTTAAAGGAATAAACTGTGGTAGTATCTGAAAATCTATATGTTTAAAAAAAATTGAAGCATGTGTCACAGTTTGAAACATGCATTTCTTTCAAAGTCAATGCACGCTCTCTCTCTACTGTTTCAGACCAAAAACCAAATGTTTTAAAATTTTATTTTTGTGCTCATTTTAGGCACCCTGTGCTAGCCTCAAGCACTCCAGGTTAGGCATAGGACAGCATGATGCAGATGAAAGCATCTTGTACCATACTTCAACTATATGTTTGAACCCCAACCTCAGAACAGCACCGTTTATTGTACTAGTTTAGCAATTTTCCAGTTCATACACTAACTGTCCTCAGACTATCTGAATAATATTGCCAGTTAGGGCTGAATTAGGAGCAGTATTGCGCTGTAGGCTCATGCCTACTATAAATTCGATCAAGACTATCCACACTCATTCCACATACAATCCTTATAGCCAGCATATAGAGGGTACATTTATCCCATCAGTCTGGACTGGATTTGAAGCTGGGTTGCAAAGGCCAATTTCTACTCCATTGCATCACTCAGTTTGCATTAAAAATGTGGATAGATTCAGCACTGAAAACAGAACCATGTATGCAAGAATTTATAAGCAGACTGAACCAATGCAGCTGAATTTGATGCAAGTGGGATCAAATGGTACACAAGGAAAGAGTTAAAACTATCAAAAACATATTTTTCCTGTTGCTATCTCAGAATTAGAACAATTATAATATTGTCAGAACTATATTTAAAAAGCTATTATCATTATATTTTGTAATCCCTTGTTAGATCAGAATATCGTGCGACTGCTAGGCATGATAAAAAGCATGTGCAGTAAACAAATATAGTTCAAGTTTAGTTATTTTTATTCACTTCTTGTTACAGGATATTTGTATTCAAAGCTACAACAGTGTGAAGATACAGAGATAAAAGTAATCAATAGTCTGATTTCATTTAGACATACTCAAGTATAAAATCTTTAACAGTGGGAATACAATCAAAGTAATTATTTCCATATTAGATTATGAGCAGCTGCAGTTAGTCATCATCAGAGAATGTTGAAGCTGAAAGAAACTCCCAGAAATGTAATTGAAATACCATGCAGATAAAAAAATTGAGGCTCACTAATAATTAGATTGATAAAACTATTTATAACGTTGGTTGTGTAGACTGGTGATCTCTAACCAGGATAGTATATTTGTTAATTTTCTGTCTACAGATACTGTTGATGGTGACAGTATTTCCAATTTTGTATATCTTTTTAATTTTATTTATCTTTAATCCTTCTTGCCTCATCTCTATGCATCTAACTCATGACATATTTTCGAGGTATATAATCTATACCCAGGCCTCAGCCAATGCCATTCTGAGTTTAGCCACTTGAAAGTTTGTCTGGAATGAGCTGATTTCTTACATTTTACCTTTCTCTTCCTGTTTAGGGGCACCTGGTCTTTATTCAATATCTCCATCCAACCGAACAGCTAAGATTAACAACTTACTGTAGGGACCTAACCCTATTCTATTACTCTAGCAAAACATTGATACAGAAGTGTTAGTTTTCCTGAACTAGAAAAGTACAGTAATCTGGTGTCTAAAGTAATCTCAACTGTCCTGTATTTAATTATTTTTGTTAATGTCCATAGCAAACAGCGTTACACTGGAGTGCCTACTACAACCATCCAGAGCATGTGAAACTGCTGATAAAACACGATTCCAATATAGGCATTCCTGACATTGAAGGCAAAATCCCACTCCATTGGGCTGCCAATAACAAAGACACTACAGCCATTCACACAGTGAAATGCATTCTGGTAAGCATGTTGGTTCAAACTCTCCTGCAGTGACTGAAGACAATAGAAATTGCATTAAGTGTGGGAGTAGAACTAATAGGAGGTTTCCCTGCTGTATTTGTGTAACATCATAACTTCAGTCTATTAATAATTCAATGTCATTTTGCACTTCAAATTACTGGTTAATTTTTTTTTAATCAAAGATTTGGAATCAAACGGCGCAGGAGACTTTTCACGTTTATTCAAATTTAAATAATTCAGTAATATGAATTAAGTGGCTTTGCATTATCAGTAGACTGTAGATCTATCTGGGCATGCAGCAGATGAAGATAAGCTCCAGTTTTCTTGATCTGTATCCTCCAATATTGCGAATACTATTAATCTGCTTTTTAAATAGAGAATCAATGTACTGCCTAAAACATATCGGGCAGATTTGCGTCTGGGCCTAGACTCATTTCAAACCAAGAGCAATGTCAGAAATGAGTCCTTGGGCCTCACCTACATATTTGGGACGGGTTGAACAGGCAGCTTGCCCAGCAAGAAAAATCAGCTCACTGGCACGGCCCTCAGTTAAATTTGAGTGGTCGGTGGGGTTTGGATTGGACATTGGGGAGGGTGAGGGAAAGATGATTGTGAGGACCATGGACCAGGGAAGCACTCCTGCTCTTCCTGGCTCCACAGGATTTTTTTTTAATTAAAACTTTTCACATGCAGCCAGATAATAGTTGAATTTGTAAAGTGTTTATTGATTGAAATTCTTCAGATCACATTCATTTTTAGTCAATTTTATCCATTAGGTGAGAACTCAAATAAGGAATAAGGTGCAGTTTAATATCTTATTAGTCTTCAGGACTGAGATGATGAACCGTAATAATCTTTTTCTGTTCTGTACCTTCCTATGTTCATCCCAATGCAGTGCTCTGGCCAATCTGTAAAATGCTCAGTATCGTCTGTATAGCAGGATAATACATTGATAAAATCTCAGCTTGAATCCTTCCCTATTATACAAAGCTGAGGACCATGGACTGACGCCATTTTGATGCAGGGCACTTCTTTAACTTTAGATTTTTGTTTTTTTTGTAGCAAAATTTATTTATTTCTCTTTGATTTGATACTATTAGAATCATAGAATGGTTACAGCACAGAAAGAGGTCAATCGGCCCAATAAGCCCATGCCAGCACTCTGCAAGAGCAATTTACCTTGCCGCACTCCACTGTCCTTTCCCTGTGGCCCAGTAATTTTTCCCTTCAGGTATTCAATTCCCTTTTGAAAGCAACTATTGAATCTGTCTCCGCCATCCTTTCTTCATGTTTTCTTCATGTCACCTTTAATTCTTTTGCCAATCATTTTAAATCTATGCCTTCTAGTTCTCAACCCATGAGTCAGTGGGAACAATTTCTCTCTATTTACTGTTTTACTCGATTTACCTGTTGGAGTTTTTTGAGCATGTTATTTGTAGCATAGATAAAGGAGAACCAGTTGATGTGGTTTATTTGGATTTTCAGAAGGCTTTTGATAAGGTTCCACACAGGAGCTTAGTAAAGAAAATTAGAGCACATGGGATTGGGGGTAATATACTGCAATGGATTGAGAATTGATTAACAGACAGAAAATGGAGCGTCGGAATGAATGGGTCATTCTCAGGATGGCAGGCTGTTACCAATGGGGTACGGCAAAGATCAGTGCTGGGGCCATGGCTGTTCACAATCTATATAAATGATTGGGATGTGGGGTCCAAATGTAATATTTGCAAATTTGCTGATGACACACAACAAAGTAGTAATGTAAGTTGTGAGGAGGATGCAAGGAGGCTCCAAGAGACTTGGATAGGCTAAGTGAATGGGCAAGAACATGGCAGATGGAATATAATGCGCGTAAATGTGAAGTTATCCACTTTGGTAGAAAAAACATAAAAACAATGTATTTTTTAAATGGTGAGAGGTTGGGAAGTGTTGTTGTCCAAAGGGACCTGGGTGTCCTAGTTCAAGAGTCACTAAAAGCTAGCATGCGGGTGCAACAAGCAATTAGGAAGGCAAATGGTATGTTGGCCTTCATCATAAGAGGTTTTGAGTACAGGAGAAAAGAAGTCTTGTATAGAACCTTGGTGAAACTGCACCTGGAGTATTGTGTACATTTTGGTCTCCTCATCTAAAGAAGGATATACTTGCCATAGAGGGAGTTTTTTATTCATTCCTGACATGTGGGCATCACCGGCTAGGCCAGCATTTATTGTCCATCCCTAATTGCCCTTGAGAAGGTGGTGGTGAGCTGCCTTCTTGAACCACTGCAGTCCTTGGGGTGTAGGTACACCCACAGTGCTGTTAGGAAGGGAGTTCCAGGATTTTGATCCAGAATCAGTGAAGGAACGGCGATATAGTTGCAAGCAGGATGGTGTGTGGCTGGTAGGGGAACTTGAAGCTGGCGGTGTCCCATGCATCTGCTTCTCTTGTCCTTCTGGTTGGTAGAGGTTGCAGGTTTGGAAGGTGCTGTTGAAGGAGCCTTGGTGCATTGCTGCAGTGCATCTTGTAGATGGTACACACTGCTGCCACTGTGCGTCGGTGGTGAAGGGAGTGAATGTTGAAGGTGGTGGATGGGGTGCCAATCAAGCGGGCTGCTTTATCCTGGATGGTGTCGAGCTTCTTGAGTGTTGTTGGAGCTGCACCCATCCAGGCAAGTGGAGAGTATTCCATCACACTACTGACTTGTGCCTTGTAGATGGTGGACAGGCATTGGGGAGACAGGAGGTGAGTTACTCACTGCAGAATTCCCAGCCTCTGACCTACTCTTGTAGCCACAGCATCTATGTGGCTGGTCCAGTTCAGTTTCTGGTCAATGGTAAGCCCCAGGATGTGGATAATGGGGTATTCAGCAATAAAAATGTCATTGAATGTCAAGGGGAGATGGTTAGATTCTCTCTTGTTAGAGATGGTCATTGCTTGGTATTTGTGTGGAGCGAATGTTACTTGCCGCTTATCAGCCCAAGCCTGAATGTTGTCCACGTTTTGCTGCATGTGGACATGAGCTTTTTCAGCATCTGAGGAGTCATGAATGGTGCTGAACATTGTGCAATCATCAGCAAACATCCCCATTTCTGACCTTATGATGGAGGGAAGGTCATTGATGAAGCAGTTGAAGATGGTTGGGCCTGGGACACTACCCTGAGGAACTCCTGCAGTGATGTCCTGGAGCTGAGATGTGTGACCTCGAACAACTACAACCATCTTCTTTTGTGCTAGGTATGACTCCAACCAGCAGAGAGTTTTCCCCCTGATTCCTGTTGACTCCAGTTTTGCTCGGGCTTCTTGATGCCATACTTGGTCAAATGCTGCCTTGATATCAAGGGCAGTCACTCTCACCTCACCTCTGGAGTTCAACTACTTTGTCCATGTTTGGACAAAGGCTGTAATGAGGTCAGGAGTTGAGTGGCACTGGCAGAACCCAAACTGAGCATCAGTGAGCAGATTATTGCTGAGCAAGTGTCGCTTGATAGCACTGTCAATGACACCTTCCATAACTTTGCTGATGATCGAGAGTAGACTGGTAGGATGGTAATTGGCCGGGTTGGATTTGTCCTGCATTTTGTGCACAGGACTTGCCCGGGCAATTTTCCACATTGCCTGGTAGATGCCAGTGTTGTAGCCGTATTGGCACAGCTTGGCTAGGGGCGTAGCAAGTTCTGGAGCACAGGTCTTCAGTACTATTGTCGGAATGTTGTCAGGGCCCATAGCCTTTGCCAGTGCATCAGCAGTTTCTTGCTATCACGTGGAGTGAATCAGATTGGAGTGCAACGGAGGTTCACCAGACTAATCCCTGGAATGGCAGGATTGTCTTATGAGCAGAGATTCGGGAAACTGGGCCTGTATTCTCTTGAGTTTTGAAGAATGAGAGGTGATCTCATTGAAACTTACAACATTCTTACAGGCTGTGAAAGGGTGGATGTAGATAGGATGTTTCCCCTGGCTGATGAGTCTAGAACCAGGGGACATAGTCTCAGAATAAGGGGTAGGCCATTTAAGACTATGAGGAGGAATTCCTTCACTGAGAGGTTGGTGAATCTTTGGAATTCTCTACCCAGAGGGCTGTGGAAGCTCAATCATTGAGCATTTTCAAGACAGTAATCAGTAGATATCTGGATATTAATGACATCAATGGATAGAGGAATAGTGTGGGGAAAGTGACTTTGAGGTAGATGATCAGCCATGATCTGATTGAATGGCGGAACAGGCTCGATGGGCTGAATGGCCTACTCCTATGTTCCTATGTTTCTATGTTCTTACTCTTTCTGGACCCCTCATGATTTTGAACGCCTCTATCAAATCTCCTTACAACCTTCTCTTTAAGGAGAAAAACCCCAGTTTCTCCAATCTATTCACATAACTGAAGTGCCTCATCCCTGGAACCAATCTTGTAAATTTTTTCTGCACCCTGTCTAAACCTTTCACATCCTTCCTAAACAGCGGTGCTTGGAATTAAACAAAATGCTCTGTTTGAGGCCGAACCAGTGTTTTATCGAGGTTCATCATCACTTCCTTGCTTTTGTACTCTATGCCTCTATTTATAATGCCCAGGATCCCGTACACCTTTCTAGCCACTTTCTCAGCCTGCCCTGCCATCTTCAACAATTTGTACACATATACCCTCAGATCTCTCTGTTCCTGCACCCTTTATAGTTGTACCCTTTAATTTAGTCTGTCCTTGTTCTTCTTATCAAAATGTATCACTTTGCACTTCTCTAAATTAAATTTCATACGCCACATGTTCACCCATTCCACCAGCCTTTATTTGTCCTCTTGAAGTTTATCACTATTTACACTGTTCACAATACCTCCAAGTTTTGTGTCATCTGCAAATTTTGAAATTGTGCCTCATCCACTCAAGTCCAAGTCATTAATATATATCAAGAAAAGCAGTGGCCCTAGTACTGACCCCTGGGGAAAACCAGGATATATGTTCCTCCAGTCCAAAAAACAACTGTTCACCACTGCTCTCAGTTTCCTGTCACTTAGTCAGTTTTGCATCCAGGCTGCCACTGTCCCTTTTATTCCACTGGCTTTAACTTTCCTGACAAGCCTATGATGTCACTTTATCAAATACCTTTTGGAAATCTATATACACCACATCGACTGCATTATGTTCATCAGCCCTCTCTGTTAACTCATCAGAAAATTCAATCAAGTTAGTTAAACGTAATTTATCTTTAACAAATCTGTGCGGGTTTTCCTTAATTAATCCACACTTGTCCAAGTGACTGTTAATTTCTCCTAGATTATTGTTTCTAAAAGCTTTCCCACCACCGATGTTAAACCGACTGGCCTGTAGTTGCTGGATTTATCCTTGTAGCCTTTTTTAAACAAGGGTGTAATATTTGCAATTCTACAGTTCTCTGGCAGCACACCACCTCCCCCTGCCCCCAAATCAAAGGAGGATTGGAAATTATGGCCAGTACCTCTCCAATTTCCACCCTTGCTTCCCTCAGCATCCTTGGATGATTCCCATCCAGTCCTGGTGACTCATCAACTTTAAGTACAACCAACCTTTAGCCCATCCAGTATCTCAACTACCTGCTCTTTTGCTACGACTGGGTGGCATCCTCTTCCTTGGTGCAAAGTACTCATTTAGTACCTCAGCCACACCCTCCGCTCCCACCCATAGAGGAAGTTATTGGTCCCTATCAGTCCACCCCTCCTCTTACTATCCTTTTACTGTTTATATACCTATAGAAGACTTCTGGATTCCCTTTTATGTTAGCTGCCAGTCTCATCTCATAGTCTCTCTTTGCCTCTCATTTCCTTTTTCACTTCTCCTCTGAACTTTCTATATTCAGCCTAATTCTCAGTTGTATTATCAATCTGACATATCTTATATGCCCTCTTCTGTTTCATCTTACTTGCTAACTCTTTTGTCATCCAGGAAGCTCTGGCTTTGGTTACCCTACCTTTCCACCTTGAGAGAATGTTCCTCGACTGTATCTGAACCATCTCCTCTTTAAAGGCCGCCCATTGTTCAGTTACAGTTTTGCCTGCCATTCTTCACTTCCAATTTACCTGGGACAGATCCGTCCTAACCCCACTGAAATCGGCCCTCCTGTACTTAAGCATTTTACTCTGGATTTCTCCTTGTCATTTTCCATAGCTAACCTAAACTTTATGATACTATGATCACTGTTCCCTAAATGTTCCCCTACTGACACATGATCCTCTTGACCCACCTCATTCACCATAATCAGAACCAGCAATGGCTCCTTCCTCATTGGGTTGGAAATGTATTGGTCAAGAAAGTTCTCCTGAACAAACTTCAGAAACCGTTCCCCCTCTCTGCCCTTTACACTATTACCATGCCAGTCTATATTAGGATAGTTGAAGTCCTCCGTTATCACTATTGTATAGTTCTTGCACCTCTTTGTAATTTCCACGCAAATTTGCTCTTCTATATCTTTCCCACTAGTTGGTAAGCTATAAGATACACCCTGTAGTTTAATGGCACCTCTTATTTCTTCATTCTAACCAACTAGATTCTGTCCTTGACCCCTGCAGGACATCCTTTCTCTAGCACTCTAATATTCTCCTTAATCAATACTGCTGCCCTCTTTTTTTTCCTTCCCTACCTTTCCTGAACACCTTGTATCCTGTAGTATTTAGTATCCAGTCCTGCCTTTTTTTGAACTAGGTCTTTGTTATCACCATGATATCATATTCCCATGTTGCTATTTGCACCTGCAATTCACAAACATTATTTATCACACTTTGTGCATTTACATACCAATACTGTAAACCTAATTTAGACTTCTTGTATTCTCTCTCAGTCTGACCCCACCTAATACCTTTTATTTCTTACTCTAGTGCTATCTATCTCACCTAACCCTTTGTGGATCCTGTTTTTCCTTTCAAATGCTGCATCTTGGTTCCCACCCCCCTGCCAAGTTACTTAAACCCTCTCCAACAGCGTTAGCAAGCCTCCCTTCGAGGACATCGGACCTGGCTCTGTTGAGCTACGACCTGTACAGGTTCCACCTCCCCCAGAACCAATCTCAGTGTCCCAGGAATCTAAAGCCTTCCTTCCTGCACCATCGCTCCAGCCACATATTCATCTGCTATATCCCCATATTTCCGTACTCACGAGCCCATGGCATTGAAAGCAGTCCAGAGATTACTACCTCTGAGGTTCTGATTAATCTCTTTCCTAGCTCTCAAAAATCTAACTGCAGGACTTCATCCCTCTTTCTGTCTATGTTATTGGTAGTGATATGAACTCTGACCTCTTGGTGTTCGCCCTCCCCCTTCAGAATGCTCTCCAGCCTCTTAGTGACATCCTTTACCTTGGCTTCAGGGAGGCAACATACCATCCTGGCATCATGTCTGTGGCCGCAGAAACACCTGTTCTGTTCCCCTAACTATTGAAACCTCAATCATTATTACTTTCCCAATCTACATCTGAGCCATCTGGGATGCTGTGGACTTGGCTCCAGCTGTACTCCCCACAGAAACCATCGTGTTCACCAGTGTTAAGAACTGAATACATTTAAGAGAATGAGATGCTCTCAGGGGACGTCTGCAGTACCTGCCTGGTTCACCTTGTCTGTTTGGCGGTCACCCAGTCCCTCTCTCCCTGCACTGTCTTAGACTGCAGGGTGACCACTGCCTGAAATGTACTATTAAGAGGATTTATGAATTCTAAAAGTATTGGAAATGCATATTATAATGTTCTGATTTTTTTCCACCTGATAGGAGGCTGCTCCCACTGAATCACTATTGAACTGGCAGGACTATGAAGGACGAACACCACTTCACTTTGCTGTTGCTGATGGAAATGATGCTGTAGTTGATGTATTGACCTTGTATGAAGGGTGCAATATAACATCTTATGATAATTTATTTCGAACTCCTCTGCATTGGGCAGCTTTATTAGGTAATTAATACTACAGGGGAGCTTAGGACACATTCAGAAAATCATTATTATGATTATGTATCCACAGATCTAGGACAGATTGTGCCCAATCTGGATAGATTCCATTGTAAATGGTTTTAAATTCTGGGCTAGCTGAGTTGTCCATAGAGTTGAGATTCATTGTGCTTTACTTTATTTTCAATGTTTCTAATCATTATGCATTTTATGGCTAATGTTAGATTTCAGATGTCTTTGCTCACAGCCCCTCCAACAGAACAAGGGCAGCAATGGTTTGATTATATGCAGGTGTTAATTGGAGTGTTAATTGGGGTTTTAGTTGAGCACTTATAAGCAGACACTCACTGGGACTGGGGGAGGTTTTGAGTGAGGAGCTGCATGTTTATAATCCTTTTACTCTGCACAATAAATGTGAAACTGAGTAAATATAAGCTCCAGCATTATCTTTCCATAACAAGCATTCTGGAATTTAACATGTGGTACTTTCCAGATTGCTGCCTGGCTGTACACGCATGCAACTTAGAGGAAACATTACTCTCCTCCCACTGGCCCCATTCTGCTTCTCCTCAAAGTTCCGATTCCACCTCCACCTCTCACTAGTCCCAATCCATCTCTTTTTTAACAGGTCTCATTAAACATCTGCTCTCACACGTCCGAATCCACCGCTCTTCTCACTAGCCCCATTCTATTTCTTCCCACATTCCTCATTCTACCACTCCTCACACATTTGTTCTCCCTTTGCTCACATGTCCCATTCTGCCTCTCTTCACACATCCCAATCTACCTCTACTCTCACATCTCCCATTTTGACTCTCCACTCACTTGTTGCGTTCTCCCTCTCCTCACATTACAACCCTCCTCACTTCCATTCCACTCTACCACCCCTCACACATCCCACACCTGGACTGTTTGGTCCCCTTTCCCGACACAATAGCTCACAATTTCAGGAGACATATTGAAATATGAAAGGAGCCAGGAGGATGTTCACAGCTTGAAAGTCTCAGCTTGTATCATAAACAACTTTAAAAATCCATTCATTTCACCAAACAATGAAAGAAAACTCACATAACCTCATCACTCTTCCATTAACCGAGACAGCTTCAATTAACCTGCAGTTTCCAGGATGGTATATGTGATTCAGTAAATGCTAAAGTTAGGTGTTCATTGGCCACGCTGTAGATATGTGGGCCTTTCTGGGTTATTCGGCTCCAGATTGAGACCTGGAGCATTGAGAGCTGCTGAATGGGAGCACTCCCGAATGTAGCTGTCAACCAGATGCTCCGTGAGCCCATCACTTTCATTCAGTTAAACCCTTCCCCTACCCTCACAAGCCAACCAGCTACCGGGGAATTTTCTCAAGTCTCCCCACCCCTGAACCTTGACTGATGAATCCGGAGTGCGCTTCACCTTCTGAAGCTCAGTGTTTCCTGGCGCTCTGAGGCCCTGTTTGGCTCCTCGCCTCCCGCCCTTCTTGCCACACACTGCTCACTTCTGGACGCACCTCCTGCTCTCCCCACTCAAGTTCACTGTTCCTCTAATCACAAATTCCCTCTCCCTTAGCTCACTGCTCCTCCATTCGGAGGTACACTTTTTCCCACTCTCTCTCCAGCCCCTCATAGTTTTGCCTTTGGGGTTTGAAGCTCGGCTCCTCCTCCTGTTTGAGCTCGCTGTTATGAGCAACCTGTTTATTTCTTTATTTTAGTTATTTTATGTATTTATGTCCTCCAATAGTGAGTGCGAGGAGTTCATGGACTTCTTTGTCACTAAGATTGAGACCATCTGATCAGCTGCCTCTGCCGCGTCCCTCCCTTCCACCAGCCCATCTGGCCAAACTTCCTGTAATGCTCCCCCCTGGCCTAGCACGGAACTCGTATTTTTCTCTTGGTTCTCTTCTATCTCCCCTCATTCCCTCTCTGAGCTCATCTTGTCCATGAGATCCACCTCCTGTTCCCTCAATCCTATTACCACTAAACTGCTGATCACCCAACTTCTCCTCCTGGTCCCATGTTAGCCAATATTGTAAAACGAATCCTTGATCCCACTGCCCTGACAAACTACTGTCCATCTCCAACCTCCCTTTCCTCTCCAAAGTCCGGTAACGTGTTGTCCTCCCCCAAATCCATTCCAACCTTTCCTGGAACTCCATGTTTGAATCCCTCCAATCAGGTTTCCACCTCTGCTACAGTACCGAAAGTGCTCTTATAAAAGTCACAAATGACATCCTATATGAATGTGATATAGGTAAACTTTCTCTTCTCGTCCTTCTCGACCTGTCTGCAGCCTTTGACATGCTTGACCACACCATCCTCCTCCATGTCAGTCCACTGTCGACCAGCTGAGTGGGACTGCTCTCACCTGTTTCCATTCTTATCTATCTAATCGTAGACAGAATATCACTTGTAATGGCTTTTCTTCCTGCACCCGCACCATTACCTCTGGTGTCACCCAAGGATCTATCCTTGGCGCCCTCCTACTTCTCGTCTACCTGCTGCCCCTCAGCGATATCATCCAAAAGCACAGCCTTAGTTTTCACATGTATGCTGACGACACTCAGCTCCACCACACCACCACTTTGCTCAACTTCACCATTGTTGCTAAATTATCAGACTGCTTATCTGACATCCAGTACTGGATGAACAGAAGTTTCCTCCAGTTAAACATTGGGAAGACTGAAGCCATTGTTTCAGTCCCCATGCCAAACAACATTCCCGAGCAACCAACTCCATACCTTTCCCTGACAACAGTCTGAAATTAAGCCAGTTTGTTTGCAATCTTGGTATCACATTTGGCCCCATGCAAGCTCCAACCTCATATTCATGCCATTACTAAGACTGCCTATTTCCACCTCTGTAACATTGCCTGACTTCACTCCTATCTCAGCTCATCTGCTGCTGAAACCCTCATTCATGCCTTTGTTACCTCCAGACTAGACTATTCCAAAGCACTGCTGGTTGGTCTTCCACATTCTACCCTTCATAAACTTGAGGTCATCCAAAACTCAGCTGCCCATGTCTTAACTCGCACCAAGTCCCATTCCCCTATTACCCCTATGCTCTCTGACTTGCATTGGCTCCCGGTAAAGAAACATCTTAATTTTAAAATTCTCAATCTTGTTTTCAAATCTCTCCATGGCCACGCCCCTCCCTATCTCTATCATCTCCTCCGGCCCCACAACCCTCCAAGATATTTGCGCTTCTCTAATTCTGGCCTCTTGTGTATCCCTGATTTTAATCGCTCCATCATTGGTGGCCGCACCTTCAGTTGCCTAGGCCCCAAGCTCTGGAATGCCCTTCCTACACCTCTTCACCTCTCCACCTTGCTTTCTTCCTTTAAGACACTCCTTAAAACCTGCCTCTTTGACCAAGTTTTTGGTCATCTGACCGAATATCTCTTTTTGTGGCTCGGTGTCATATTTTTATAATGCTCCTGTAAAGTACCTTGGGATGTTTTATTACATTAAAGACGCTATATAAATATAAGTTGTTGCTGTGTATGAGGCTTACATGTTACCAGCTGGTTAATTCAAGTCCTTATGAGGGGCTTTGGCAAAGAGCCCTGCCCACATTGAGGCTGACTCCCACTCCAGAGTGCTCAGTGATAGCTTGGAATGGGTCTCTTTGCATCTCCTTCACCCTTTTCTTTGCAACAAATCCACCTCACAGCTTGTTTGTGGACCTTAAACATAGGTCAGGTATACACCATAGAGGAGAACTGTTTGGACAATGTGTCTTGTACATCACAAGTTAAACCTTCATTTTGAGTTTGCTGCCAGTGAAAATGGATTGAAAGATGAAAATCCCTTCACTTCTCAGCATGTTCCTTATTCCTAAGGAATAAGTTGCCATCTGACACGACCCCCAAGTACTGATATGAATCAACAATGGAGACAAACACCTTATCTTTCAGTCCATACCGTCAAGATCCTCTCTTGACCTGTGAAAACCCAAAAATAACTGGAGTGCACCCATCACCTTATCCACTTGGCTAACCCATTTTTCAGGACGGTGAGTAGATCTCTAGATGAGTCCAGCTACAACACTTGCTCATTCTTTGATAAACAGACTAGCAAACAACCTATTTTGTGATTAATCTGTCTTTAGCTTCCTTGTATTTTAGTATGTCTGATTTTAGCTTATCACTACATTTAGGCAGACATTACAAATAAGAATAAACACAAAATCTTTTCCTGCCATTAAGAAAGTTTAATCACATCCATCGAGTAAATTTATCCGGAATAAAAGGCCTAATGAGTTTCTTCCACAAACACCTGTAGTTAATGTACTTCCTTTGTAACATTGTTAATGCTGGATGGATAATTAACATGGATAAATCAAATTCCTTTTGGAACCAATGGACTGGATTTTCAATCCCAGGGTGGAACAGGAGTCGGGACTGTTTCTGGGTCCCGAATCCACCCCCTTGTGGCGGGGGTGGGGGGGGGGGGCGCGACAGGAACAGTCAATCTTTGGGATTTTCACAGCGGTGACCCCTTAATTGGCATGGAAACAGGTTTCCTGTCCAATTATGGGCAGTGGGCAGGCTCTTGAAGTTGGAGGGCCAGTGAGAGGCTTTCCAGCTTGAGAGGAGCAGCAGCCTGCAATGAATGGTAAGTAACTGAGAGGGCACTTCAATATGGGAGGCGCCCTCTCTCCAACTTTTTTTAAAAGTTCAAATGAAAAACAGATACAGGAGCCAGGCCACCACTGTTGGGGGAGGCAAGTCCCTCTACAGGGCAGCCTTTGGCTGTCCCCATACCCAGGACGGCAGGCTAGAAAATTCCAGTCGGCCTCCCGTAAGTCTGCATAACCAGGCTCTTAATGAGCCTATTTGGCTACCTGCCTTGTGGGGTAGGCAAACTGCCGGCCCCCAGCCCGCCTCTGCAAAAATGGCAGATGCCAGGAACAGGTTTGGGAAACTGGCTCGTCTTCTGACACCGGTATTTTCCGGCCCCATACGTCTCCATTCCCGATGCTTCTGATCTTCATTTCTGTCTGCATGCTCTGCCATCCAACAATTTCCTCCACCGTCTCCTGACGGTTATGTTTTATGCTGATGTGTGCAAACCTAAATGCGGAGTACTGATAGGTGATTGAATTTTGGGAAACATCTGGGCCTATTCCTGTTCTTATCCCAAGTCTATGCATCGTTTATAACAGAGGCCTCTTACTCGCGAACACGAAAGGATGCCCCAGTTCATTTATCCCGCCATCCCCCCCCTACACCCCCCAGCTTGAGACGGGGAGGACAGATGGTTGAGATTAGCTAACTCAGGAGAATCTGGAGGTTAAGCACGAGACTTTATGGGTCTTTATTACTCATAACTCAGTCATTGCATTTTTCCCTAAAAGACATTGAAGAAGCTCTTGTGTAAGGTTGATTTCACGTCTGAAAATCTTTACAAGTACACTACTCAGGTAGTTGCATATCCAATCTATTTTGACCTTTACCTTTAAAGTACTTACTGCTGAGCAAATTACTTTTAAAAAAACATTATACTTCTTACTGTTCTAATTTTATACTATGGACATTGAATCTTTGAAATACAACTGGACTTTTGTTGTATGTACATACAGACTTTACTTATCCAGATCTTTTGATTTGCAATATAGCCAGAAGTCTTTGCTTCAAACATTCATAAATCGATGATATACCTAACATCAGGAACTCTGAAAGCCTAGAATTTTTACATTGCTGGTTGACTTTGCATTTTTGCTAATGCCATTTTCATGTTTCTGTTTAATCATAGATTATATACTTATATTTAGGTCATGCCCAAATAGGACACCTTCTACTGGAAAGGAACAAGTCTGGTACTATTCCATCAGACAGCCAAGGAGCCACACCATTGCATTATGCTGCTCAGAGCAATTTTGGTGTAAGTACGTTAAAGGAAATGTCTCAAGAAAAAGAAATTTTCTGCAGTTTTGAATTGTGCAGTATTAGTGTTTTGTGTAATTGTTGCAAGATCAGGAAACATTTTTCACTAAGTACTACTGGTTTTTCATACTTAAATTAGGTTACCTTCCATTGACCCCACCAACTATGCCGAGGCCAGCATCAGAGGTTACCAACAGACAGATCCCAGCATTTAGGCTGGAATCAAAGGCTCTTTGGTTTTTGACTATAATAGTTTAGATATCTTCAAGGAAAAATTGGACAAGGGCTTTCAAGTGAAGCAAATTATCTGATAAACTGGTTGGAAAGCAGAAAGGTGAACTCGATTGACCTATATTCATTTCCAGCCTTGAACTTTCTATGTTTCTATATTTTTTCTACTCTTCCCTTCTGACTAAATTCTCTGATACTTTTTTAAAATTCGTTTATGGGGATATGGGCATCGCTGGCCAGGCCAGCATTTATTGCACATCCTTAATTGCCCAAGAGAAGATGGTGGTGAGCTGCCTTCTTGAACCGCAGCAGTCCATGTGGGGTAGGTACACCCACAGTGCTGTTAGGAAGGGAGTTCCAGGATTTTGACCCAGCAACAGTGAAGGAACAGCGATCTAGTTCCAAGTCAGGATGGTGTGTGGCTTGGAGAGGAACTTGTAGGTGGTAGAGGCCGCGGGTTTGGAAGGTGCTGTCTAAGGAGCCTTGGTGTGTTGCTACAGTGCATCTTGTAGATGGTACACACTGCTGCCACTGTGTGTCGGTAGTGGAGGGAGTGAATGTTTGTGGATGGGGTGCCAATCAAGCAGGTTGCTTTGTCCTGGATGGTGTCGAGCTTCTTGAATGTTGTTGGAGCTGCACCCATCCAGGCAAGTGGAGAGTATTCCATCACACTCCTGACTTGTGCCTTGTAGATGGTGGACAGGCTTTGGGGAGTCAGGAGATGAATTATTCATCACAGGATTCCTAGCCTCTTACCTGCTCTTGTAGCCACGGTATTTATATGGCTACTCCATTCAGTTCCTGGTCAATGGTAACCCCCAGGATGTTGATAGTGGGAGATTCAGCAATGGTAATGCCATTGAATGTCAAGGGGAGATGGTTGGATTCTCACTTGTTGGAGATGGTCATTGCCTGGCATTTATGTGGAACGAATGGTACTTGCCACTTATCAACCCAAGCCTGGATATTGTCCAGGTCTTGCTGCATTTCTACATGGACTGCTTCAGTATCTGAAGAGTCACGAATGGTGCTGAACATTGTGCAATCATCAGCGGACATCCCCACTTCTGACCTTATGATTGAAGGAAGTTCATTGATGAAGCAGCTGAAGATGGTTGGGCCTAGGACACTACCCTGAGAAGCTCCTGCAGTGATGTCCTGGAGCTGAGACGATTGACCTCCAACAACCACAACCATCTTCCTTTGTGCTAGGTATGACTCCAACTAGCGGAGACTTTTCCCCCTGATACTCATTGACGTCAGTTTTGCTTGGGCTCCTTGATGCCATACTCGGTCAAATGCTGCCTTGATGTCAAGTGCAGTCACTCTCACCTCACGTCTTGAGTTCAGTTCTTTTGTCCATGTTTGAACCAAGGCTGTAATGAGGTCTGGAGCTGGCAGAACCCAAATTGAGCGTCAATGAGCAGGTTATTGCTAAGCAAGTGACACTTGATAGCACTGTTGATGACACCTTCCATCACTTTACTGATGATCGAGAGTAGACTGATGGGGTGGTAATTGACAAGGTTGGATTTGTCCTGGTTTTTATGTACAGGACATACCTGGGCAATTTTCCACATTGCCGGATAGATGCCAGTGTTGTAGCTGAACTGGAACAGCTTGGCTAGGGCTGCGGCTAGTTCTAGAGCACAGATCTTCAGTACTATTGCCGAAATGTTGTCAGGCCCACAGCCTTTGCAGTATCCAGTGCCTTCAGTCATTTCTTGAGTGAATCAAATTGGCTGAAGACTGGCATCTGTGATATTGGAGACTTCAGGAGGAGGCCGAGATGCATCATCCACTAGGAGTTGTGGCTCTTTGCTGCATTACTCCCAGGGCTTAAATCCTTCTTTATGGTTTATGCTCAAGCTCAATTTTATATTCAAGGTACAATCTAGCTGCAATTTTAGTATGACATAAAAACATACGAAATAGGAGCAGGAGTACACCATTCAGCTCCTTAAGTCATTCAACACAATCATGGCTGGTTTTCTAAGTCAACTGCACTTTCATGCCCGCTCCCCATATCCCTTGATTCCCTGAAAGATCAGAAATCTATCAATCTCAGTCTTGAATATACTCAACAATTGAGCATCCACAACCCTTTGGGGTAGAGAATTCTGAGTGGAGTCTGTGCTCCCCCATTTTCTAGATTCCCCAGCCAGGGGTAATAACTTATCAGTATCTAACCTGTCAACTCCCTCAGAATCTTTTATGTTTCCATGAGTTCACCTCTCATTCTTCTCAACTCCAGAGAGTATAGGCCCAATTTACTCAGCCTGTCATCATAGGACAACCCTCTCGTCCCAGGAACCAATCTAATGAACCTTCGCTGTGCCGCCTTAGATATGGAGACCAAAATTGTGCACATTACGCCAGGTCTGGTCTGACCAAAATCCTGTCCAATTGTAGCAAGACTCCCTTATTCTTAACATGCCATCTGCCTTCCTAATTGCTTGCTGTACCTGCATGCTAACTTTCTATGTTTCTTATACAAGTACCCCCAAGTCTCTCTGAACATTTAAAAGTTTCATGCCTTTAAAAAAAAATATTTTGCTCTTCTATTCTTACTACCAAAGTGAGTAACCTCATATTCTCCACAGTATACTCCATCTGCCACCTTGATGCACACTCACTTAACCTGTCCATATCTCTTTGCAGCCTCTTTGGGCTGGATTTTCGCATCAGGGATGAGAAATGGAAGTCAGGTCCCAAACCCGCCCTCAAGGCGAAACAAAAATGAGTTCCGAGTTTCAGGGGGGCAACCCGTTAACTGATGTGGAAACAGGTTCGGCAGCCAGTTAGCAGGGGTGGGAACAGAGGCAGGCCAACTCAAGTGCAGGTCTGATTTAAACTTACCACGGCAGCCATTATTATGACAGTCATTTCAGTGCTGAAAGTTGGCAGTGAAGAATCATAGTGAACTTCGAGCTGAATATTTTATATTAATAATGTCTCATGGGAACTGGAGGCCTGAAATCTGGGGCAGGGCAGTCCCTTATTTTTCGGACACCAATCTGGAGGTCATGCTGGTGGCCATGAGGGAGAGGAAGGAGGTCCTCTTCCTGGAGGGTGGCAGGAGGATGCCATGCACATAGACCAAACAGGCCTGGGTAGAAATCACTGCCACTCATAGTGGCAGAAGCGTCTTAAGAAGAACTTGAATCCAGTGCAGGAAAAGGTTCAATGACCTGATATGCTCTAGCAAGGTGAGTGCTAACTCCAACCCTCAGAATAGGCCTCTGGGTATTCAGCCTCTAGCAGACACACCAGCTGAGGAGCCCAAGGGCGCATGCCGCTCCTGAACATGGGAGGGGTGTGTGCCCAAGGCACTTACTGACCCCCTCAGAATGGCTTAGAGCCGTAGTGCTGCTGAGGATCAGCCAGCACTGAAACATGCAGCTTCTGATAAATAGGGCAAATGTCATTGGCCACAGAAGACAGTAGAGTCTTAACATGCTCTCTTTTGTCCATGCAAGAGAAACAGGCACATAATACCCAGGAGAGAGCCCAAACAGGCAGAGGGGTACCATACTTTCAAATCATCATGACAATGGAGGTTTGAGAGATGGAAATAGCCAGGATTGTGAACTAGGAGGAGGTTGGCCCTGGTGAAATGGGCACTCATGACGGAGATGGTGATTAGAAAGGGAAATGCCCTCATTAAGGGGGTGCATTGCACTCCACCCTACCCGACAGCATACAGAACACTGAGTTGCATTGGGAAGCCTCAGCACTGCAGAGGCTTCTGCTCTCCAAGGCTAGCTCTCGTGATCTCTTCTTGTGTCTCCCACAGCTGCAGATGTCTACCTCATGAAACTTACTCCCACTCCATCAGTGGCCCAAGATGACCAGCAAGAAATTGAAGAAGCACCATCACACCTTACAACCATTTCTGGGAGTTCCAACTGGATTTTACATCCATCAGGCAGCTAACAAGCTGCTATCGGGGATCCCATCCCTTTATGAGAGAAATTCCCGCCTCCAAGAGCTGCTGGCCAATCGGAGAGCTGGCAGCTCTTCAGTCCCAGCAGTGCCATTGGGTGCGGTGACCAATGCTGGGACTGCACTCAGCCCAGAGAAGCAGCATGGACACTGCCCTCGGACAAAGGTAAGTGGGGTCAAGGTCGCCGGGACCAGTCAGGCAGGCCCCAGGCGCTGGAGTGGGTGGAAAGGGAGGATTGTGGTTGGTGAGCGCAGTGCGGGATGGGTGTTATTGGGGGGTTGGCCATTGCCGCCTGGGGGGGCCCTCCATGGGCCACAGAGTGCCCAGTCAGAAGGTCCCCACCCCCAAGCCCAAGGGAGGCCACCAGGGTGGCAGGAAGAGGCCCTTAATTGGCCACTTAAAAGGCCTCATCTGGTCTATGGGCTGTCCGCCACCTTCCCCACCCTTGGCAAAATGCCATGGCATTGGGAAAGTGACTGGCACACCTTGCCCCATCCTCCCTCCCGATGTTTCGGCCCCTCACCCCCGCACTGCCTGTTAGCCCGCTCCCGGAGGTCCCATAAAATCCCGGCCTACAGTGCAATGTCCACCAGCGCAGATACTTCGATGGGTCCTCGCCAGCATTTAGATAGGGTGGCACTGAATTAGGAGCATGGCACATGGCAGTAGTGTGCAAGAGGACATGCCAGAGGCAGAGGCAGCTGTCAGTTTCCCTCGGAGGAGGGAGGATAGACACAGCCCTGCTCAGCTGGGCACAAATGCAGGGTCTCAGGAGTCACAGGAAAGGAGGCTCTACCTAGACCAGCAGCAACAGATGTGCTCCCACATGTTGAAGTTCTCTGAGGCAGTACAGGGTCATGGGCTGAGAATGGAGAAGTCCATCCAGCTCATGTGCACCACTATGGTTTAGCACTTTGAGCGTATGAGCTCATCCATTGAGAGAGTGGCCAACCTCATGGACAGCCATATACAACAGCACTTGGAGCACATGCAGGAACTGCGCACTGACGTCCACAGGATGCATGCCACACTAAGTAACCTGGACTGATCAATGGCACTCATGGCACAGAGATGTTTAGAGGGGATGCTGGTTTCTCCCCTCCAGCCATCCGGAGCACAATCAAGGACTGAGGATGTCACCGAGGAGGATGAGGATGCCATCCCACACAGGATGCATCATCCTCGGCTTCCTTAGCCCCTCTGACATTGGGAGCCTCTGTGTAGCGGGGCCAAGTGACAGAGGCTGCCCCTGCAATGTTGGAGGTGCAGCAGCCTCTGGAGATGTCCCCATGGGCATCTCCACGATAAGGACAACTGCATCTCAGCCACAAGCTGAGTCAAGTGAGCAGACTGCCTCCACCTGTTCCAAGGCCACAGGAGGAACATAGAAGTGGCCGAGAGCAGAGGCTATCATGTTGCAAGTATCACTGAGTGGGTCACGGACAAGTCATCTTCCTGTGACTGTGCACTGTTTTCCTTTCTGAGCACTATGTAAATAATAACACTTGAAGTCACACGTGTGAAACTCCTTTTATTGATGCCAGGAGAAAAAAGAGGCAAGAGGTGGTGAAGGACGTCAAGAGTTCCTCAACAGCGATGGCAAAGCCTCTGGGCAGATGTGCCTCCTTCATTGGCAGTAACAGTTTAGACATTCCAGGCAGCGTTTTCAATGGAGGTTTTAGCACAGGTACCTCAGACTGGGTTCCAAACCATGCCCTTCATCCCGAATCAGAGGGGCTCAGTTGAAATATTCCTGAATCGAAAGATCTCTGATATTCATGGCATCCTGACGAGACCTTTGCACCCAGCACTGTGCCCGGCCACCTCCCTGTGCAGCCGGAGCACCTCGGTGTTCTGCATCCTCCACTTCCTCCTCCTTTCTCGCGCCTGCTCCTGCTCTTCCCTCAATGAGCTGTATCCTTCCAGGGCCTCATCATCTCAAGTGAGCGCACACATGGAGGGAGCTCTTGTGGTCGCAGACCAGCTGAACGTTGAGGGAGTGGAAGCCCTTCCTAATGATTTATCGGATTGGGTGTTCAGTGGGTGCCTTGAAAGCCACATGGGTGAAATCGATGATGCCCTCCATCTGGGGGATCCTTGGAAGGATCCAGAAGCAAAATAGTTCAAGGCCACAGTGACTTTGATGGCTACTGGCAGGGGATGGTGACCAGTGCTGTGAGGTGCAGGGTCTTCAGCAATGAGGTTACAGATCTCTGACGATCTGCCTTGGAAAGGCGTAGTCTCCTGCGGCACTGGGTCTCGGACATCTCCAGGTAGCTCCATTTTCGGCAGTAGATCCTATGCTGAAGGTATGGCCTCTGTGTCTTTCCTGCACCTTATCCTTCTCCCCTGCGCTCCTAATGCCCGTCACTCTGCCCTTCCTGAGGAGGATGTAGCTTCTCATTGGCACTAGGCCCAAAATCTGAGGGTCCTATCCCCATTGCCAGCTGCAGCCTTTCTAGTGGTCAAGTCGCCACCCAATTGAGCATGGCAGCCTTACCCCATGCTCTTATGCCCCTGCGAATCCAGGAGGGTGACGACCCCCTACATTACCTGAGCGCTTACTGCCCATTTTCCCTGGTATCTGTGCTTCGCCAATGGCACTTGTTTGTCAATGGCCAAGTCCCCTTCTGTGCCTTTCACCCCTTTATGGACCCAGGTAATTCCCTGGGGCGGCCATGACTGGCTGCCTACTGCGTACTCGCATTCCTTCACCCAGTCTGCCTAGACTGCATGTGTGTCCCTGTGAAAATCTCAACACCCCTCCCATTAATGAGCTCTTCATGAGCAACTCAACCACCTTCATTGGCCTTAATCAGGGATTGGGCAGCATCGCAAACCTGCTCACCTGCTGTCTTGGCGAACATGGCCGACATCAGTAAACCGGCACACTGGCCGATGCCAGTATTTTCTGACCCTGTCCACCTCTGTGTAAATTCATCCCTTTATGTCTTCCTCACAGCTTACATTTCCACTTAACTTTATATCATTAGCAAACTTAGAGACATTACTCTCCATCTTTTCATCTGTTAGCTATGACAGCCTTGTGCTGTACTAATTTGACAATATAGTTCAACATTTTGATTCAGTATCTTGTTTGTTTTGCTGATTAGTGCTCTGCAGTGACTGAACATGTTGTGTACCTGGTCTGCTGCACTGAGATTTTTCTCAACTTCATTTGTAGAGGATGAGTTTCCTGTTTCTACTGTTACGACCTGGTGAGAAGGGGTCTAGGGTTCCCTCTCAGCCTTCACTTGGTCTTACCGTAACAGGGTTTAATTTTAAACACACCGTGTTTTTAGCTGCCCCTTGGTGAATCCTTGTTCACTAACTTCCAATTATAAGACAAAGAAACCAGCCAAACAGATTTTCTTAGGTTTAAAGAAGAAAGGTTGTACTTTATTAAACTTAAACTCTAATTCGGTTAACACTAGCATGCATGCGCGATAAACACATGCAGATAGAGACAGAAAAGAGCAGAAGAAATAAAGTGGAAAAGTTTGAGGCAATATCGGAAGATGGTTTTGGTTACTGTTCTTCGAGCTCACTGTACAGTCCTTCATTGTAGGTAGATCTTCCTTTTCTTTGGGGCCCAATATTCTTCTTAAACCTTGTTCGATGTAGGAGACTTTTCTCTCTTGAGGTTCATTTCTTCAGTAGATTTGGAATTCCGTGAGAAAGAGATGGGAGCAGACAGGAGAGGGTGTGGCAAGCCAGCCAGCAGAGGTCTTTACAGTCCAAGAACAAACATTCTCTCTCTCTCAAACTGTCTGTACAATTTTTAAAAACTCAGGTTGCCCAGCAGGTTAGTCATGTGACTAGCTGGTTTGACCACGTCTGTTTGTGGATTCAGCCATCTTAGCAGTCATCCTGGAATGTGAGCTTCCTCACCTTCAATGTCTGGTGATCAAAGTCCATTGTGGGTTGAATGTGTCAGGAAATGGTCCTTTGGCTCCACAAACACTGTCTGTTAGTAGATAAATGTTTTTTCCAGCCATGGCTGATCAGTTTAACAAGTCATTTCCTCGCTCCAGCAACAGTTTAAAATCAATGTTCATCTGACAAAATTAATATGCCTCATTCCTGGCAGGTGGGGGTCTGCATGACACTACCTTATACCCTCAGATACTTCCTCTCATTCACTTTTACGCCTCCCTTGTTTGGCATCGTTCATGGAGTCATAGAGTTATATAGCACAGAAACAGGCCCTTCGGCCCATCGCGTCTGTGCCGGCCATCAAGCACCTATCTATTCTTATCCCATTTTCCAGCACATGGCCTGTAGCCTTGTAAGCTATGGCATTTCAAGTGCTCATCTAAATACTTCTTAAATGTTGTGAGGGTACCTGCCTCTACCATCCCTTCAGGCAGTGTTTTCCAGATTCCAACCACCCTCTGGGTGAAACATCTTTTCCTCAAATCCACTCTAAATCTATGCTCCCTGGTTATTGACACCTCCACTAAGGTAAAAAGTTTTTTCCTATCTACCCTATCTATGCCCCTCATAATTTTGTAGACCTCAATCATGTCCCCCTCAGTCTTCTATGCTCTAAGGAAAAAAACCCTAGCCTATCCAGTCTCTCTTCAAGGCTGAAATGCTCCAGCCCAGGTGACATCCTGGTGAATCTCCTCTGCACCCTCTCCAGTGCAATCACATCCTTCCTATAGTGTGGCGACCAGAACTTTACGCAGCTGTGGCCTAACTAACGTTTTATACAGCTCCATCATAAGCTCCCTGCTGCTTTATTCTATGCCTCGGCTAATAAAGGCAAGTATCCCATATGCCTTCCTAACCACCTTATCTACCTGTGCTGCTGCCTTCAGTGATCTATCAACAAGTACACCAAGGTCCTTCTGACCCTCTGTACTTGCTAGGGTACTACCGCCCATTGTATATTCCCTTGCCTTGTTAGTCCTCCCAAAATGCATCACCCCACACTTCTCAGGATTAAATTCCATTTGCCACTTCTCTGCCCATCTTACCAGCCCATCTGTATCATCTTGTAATCTAAGGCTTTCCGCCTCACTATTTACGACACCATCTATTTTCATGTCATCTGCAAACTTACTGATCATACCACCTATATTCATGTCTAAATCATTAATGTACACTACAAACAGCAAAGGTCCCAGCACCAATCCCTGCGGTACACCACTGGTCACTGGCTTCCAATAGCAAAAACATTCTTTGACATTCACACTCTGCCTCCTGCCACTAAGCCAATTTTGGATCCAATTTGCCAAATTGCCCTGGATCCCATGGGCTCTTACCTTCTTAATCAATCTCCCATGCGGGACCTTATCAAAAGTCTTACTGAAGTCCATGTAGACTACATCAACTGCTTTACTCTCATCTACACATCTGTTTACCTCCTCAGAAAATTCAGTCAAGTTTGTTAGACATGATCTCCCCCTGACAAAGCCATGCTGACTATTCTTGATTAATCCCTACCTCTCCAAGTGGAAATTAATCCTGTCCCTCAGAATTTTTTCCAATAGTTTCCCTACCACTGATGTTAGACTCACTGGTCTATAATTACCTGGTACCCTTCTTGAATAATGGTACCACATTCGCTGTCCTCCAGTCTTCTGGCACCTCTGCTGTGGTCAGAGAGGATTTGAAAATTTGTGTCAGAGCCCCTGCTAACTGCTCCTTTACCTCACATAACAGCCTGGGATACATCTCATCTGGGCCTGGGGATTTATCCACTTTTAAGCCCACTAAAACTGCAAATTCCTCCTCCCTTTCAATGCTAATTTGTTCCAGTATATCACAATCCCCCTCCCTGATCTCGATACCTACATCGTCCTTCTCCATAGTGAACACAGATGAAAAGTAATCATTTAAATCCTCACCTAGGTCCTCCGGCTCCACACACACATTGCCACTTTGGTCTTTAATGGGCCCTACTCTTTCCCTGGTTATCCTCTTGCCCTTAAGTACCCCCCTACACTTTCTATACTCCTCTAGGGCCTCCACTGTTTTCAGCGCTCTGAAACTGCTATAAACCTCCTTTTTTTTCCTTATCCAATCCTCTATATCCCTTGACATCCAAGGTTCCCTGGACTTGTTGGTCCTACCCTTCACCTTTACAGGAACATATTGGCCCTGAACTCTCACTATTTCCTTTTCGAATGATTCCCACTGGTCTGATGTAGACTTTCCTACAAGTAGCTGCTCCCAGTCAACTTTAGCTAGATCCTGTTTTATCATATTGAAATCGACCTTCCCCCAATTCAGTACCTTTATTTCCAGTCCATCTTTGTCCTTTTCCATAACTACCTTAAATCTTACAGAGTTATGGTCACTATCCCCGAAATGTTCCCCCACTCACACTTCTACCACTTGTCCAGCTTCATTCCCTAGAATTAGGTTCAATACCGCCCCTTCTCTTGACTATCTCAGTTAATATTGGGGAAGTTGAAATCCCCTACTATTATTTTTACACCTCTCTGAAATTTGCCTACTTATCTGCTTTTCTATCTCTCCCTGACTGTTTGGAGGCCTGGAGTACACTCCCAGCCAAATGATTGCACCCTTTTTGTTTTTAAGTTCTACCCATATGGCTTCATTTGAGGAACGTTCTGAGAAATCATCCCTCCTTACTGCAGTAATTGACTCCTTGATCAACAGTGCAATGCCACCTCCTCTTTTGCACCCAGCGGCTTCACACCATTCAATGCATTTTAATGGTGAGCCAAAGGTGAGATGCTGTTATATGCAAAGCGACTGGAGGAGCAATGCAACTCAAGACATATCTGTCCCTCCCCTGACATTGTTGTACTATTTGTACATAAATAACGGCAAGCACAGTTGGCTTCATCATTATTTTGACAGCAAATGCTCATTATAACTTCGAAATGGCTCATTATAACTTAGAGACAGTACAGATCCCATCATTGATACTTGAGTAATTCCATTCTTTTCCTCTGTCTCAGTGTCATTGATACCTTTCTTTTACTCTTCAATCAATTTCTTAATCACTTCCAGGTTTTAACTTTAATTACCATTAAAGCTTAAATAGCAGCCTTTTGTGTGTACTTTTGTCAAAGGTTTTTGAAAGTCTAGATACACCGGTAATAAGGCTTTTCAACAGTACATCTGGGATGTTAATGGCCTCAAAAAATGTCAAGGCAATTAACAGGACAAGATATTTCCTTATGATGGTAGCAATTTACTAGCTAATACAAGGTAATCCTTTACCTTTGTTAATCAATTTCATAATCTGTTCCATATTAAAAATGGTGAGTGGTGTCGACATTCAAAAGAAATTGTACCTGTAACTTATGGCATTAAGTGAAAGAGCCAGCTAAACAAAAATTGGAAACCCATCACTGGTACTATACAAGATAAAAACAACATGTAACTAAACAGCTGAAAATAATTTAAAACACCTCATAAAAGAACAGAGAAACTTTAAACCAGAAATAGCATGGAAAATCAAAGTTTACAAATGATATTATGAAAATCACCTATGAATGTCGACAGCTGAATGCGATTTAAATGAAAATGTCCCTGCAAACTCTGCATGAAACCAGTAGCAAAGCCTCCCCAAAAAGGAAATGAGCTAGTCAACCTTAAAAATCCAGCCACCCAAAACAGTAAATGATCCAAAAATTAAAGAGGAAACCTGGGCAAAGAATTCTTAAACAGCCTCAATGGAACGAATAGCTGTTCAGTAAAAGTCAGAACCTGACCATTTTCCTCACCCTTCCCAATCGACCCCCATGAGGCATAAATCATTTGCCTGATAACTCACCCATGATGGAAATTGGTAACTGGCCAGAGACTTCCACACTCCAACTGAGTCAGACTATCCCTTGCTTCTTCCCCTTCCATGCCTTTGCCTCTTTCTCCTCCTCTGCCTTCCTCAGCTGCAATTATCCCCTACTTTTCTCCCATTTTTCTCGCCACACCTCACTCCTCTCCCCTTCCCTGTTTTTGTCTCTGCTTCTCTCTCCCATCTCCTCCTCCCCTGCATATCTACCATGCCCAGCTTTTCATCTCTATCCCATTCTTCTCCCCTTTCTTCCTCCACCCTCCTTTCATTCCTCTACCATCCTCTCAAATTTCCATCCTCCCATCTGCCTCTCCCTGTGCCCCCTTGGTTTAATTATGTCTCCGCCTTCCATCCTTACTTGGCCTGAGAAATACGGATGACCTTCATCCCCCACGTGCATTAACATGGGAGACCAACTAGTGTAATAAATAGATAGAAATGGCTGTAGTATAGTCACCTCTTTAATTAGCCAAATATAGACTGGGATAGTAGCAATGTAAAGGGCAGAGAGGGGTAAGAGTTCCTAGAATGTGTTCAGGAAAATTTTCTACAGCAGTATGTTTCCAGTCCAATGAGAGGGGAGGCACTTCTGGACCTGGTTCTTGGAAATTAGGTGGGTCAATTGGATCAAGTATCAGTACAAGAACATTTAGGGGACAGTGATCATGGTATCATAAGGTTTAGGTTGACTATGGAAAAGGACAAAGAACAATCTAGAGTAAGAATAATTAACTGGGGGAATGCCAACTTCAGTGTGGTAAGAATGGATCTGGGCCGAATAGATTGGAATCAAAGGTTGGCAGGAAAAACAGTAGCTGAAAAATGGGCTACCTTCAAAGATGAGATAGTTCGGGCACAGTCGAGATATATTTCCTCAAAGAGGAAAGGTAGGGCAAACAAATCCAGAGCTCCCTGGATGACAAAACAGATCGAGATTAAGATGAAGAAAAAGTGTGCTTATGACAGATGTAAGGTGGATAGTACAGTGGAGAACCAGGCTGAATATAGAAGGTTCAGAGGAGAAGTGAAAAAGCAAATAAGGAACCAGGACCGGATGAGATACTGAGGGATGCGAGAGTGGAAATTACAGAGGAACTGGCCATAATTTTCCAGTCTTCCTTAGACTCAAGGGTGGTGCCAGGGGACTGGAGAATTGCAAATGTTACAGCCTTGTTCAGAAAAGGGTGTAAAGATAAGCCCAGAATTACAGGCCAACTTCAGTGGTGGGGAACCTTCTAGAAATAATAATACGGGACAAAATTAATAGGAGCAAAATACTGCGGATGCTGGAAATCTGAAACAAAAACAAGAAATGCTGGATTCACTCAGCAGGTCTGGCAGCATCTGTGGAAAGAGAAGCAGAGTTAACGTTTCGGGTCAGTGACCCTTCTTCGGAACTGACAAATTAATAGGCACATGGACAAATGCAGGTTAATTAAGGAAAGCCAGCATGGATTTGTTACGGGAAAACTGTGTTTAACTAACTTGCTGGAGTTTTTTGATGATCTAACAGAGAGGGTTGATGAGGACATTGCTGTTGATGTGGTGTACATGGACTTCCAAAAGGCATTTGATACAGTGTCACACAACAGACTTGTGAGCAAAGTTATAGCTCTTGGAATAAAATGGACAGTGGCAACATGGATATGAAATTGGCTGTGTGACAGGAAACAGAGAGTAGTGATTAATGGATGTTTTTCAGGCTGGAGGAAGGTTTGTAGTGGAGTTTCCCAGGGGTCAGTGTTGGGACTCTTGCTCTTCCTGACATATATTAATGACCTAAACCTTGGTGTACAGGGCACAATTTCAAAATTTGCGAATGATATGAAACATGTAACAATTGTGAACTGTGAGGCGCACAGTGTAGAACTTCAAAAGGACATAGACAAGTTGGTGGAAATGGGCGGACAAGCAGCAGATGAAGTTCAATGCGGAGAAATGTGAAATGATTCATTTTGGTAGGAAGAACATGGAGAGACGATATAGAATAAAGGGTACAACTCGAAAGGGTTGCAGGAACAGAAGAACCTGGGTGTATATGTGCATAAGTCAGTGAAGGTGTCAGAACAGGTTGAGAGAGTGGTTAATCAAGCATATAATATCCTCGGCTTTATTAATAGGGGCATAGAGTACAAGAGCAAGGAGGTTATGTTGAACTTGCATAGTACATTAATTTGCCCTCAACTGGAGTATTGCGTCCAGTTCTGGGAACCGCACTTTAAGAATGATGTGAAAGCATTGGAGAGAGTAAAGGCCTGCTACCCAACCTGAACCCGACAGGACCCGACGACATGTGTCGGGTTCGGGTCGGGTCAGGCCCCTCTTCCGGGTCTGGCTTTCGGGCTCGGGTCGGGTTGGGCCGAGTCCAGGTCGAGTCGGGTCGGGTCGGCCCGGACACACAGCATAAGTGCTCTGCCGGTAAGTATTAAAAATAAAAAACTTACCCGAGCTGGGAGTCTGGAATGAAACTGAGTCTGCGCAGTGAGCGAGTGACATCACTATGACGTCATCACGCATGCGCTGCAGCTTCGTGGAGCTTCCTGGTTGGAAGGTAAGTAAAGGGATGCTCGGGTCGGGCTCGGGTTGAGGTGAGTGGGGTCGGGCTCGGGTCGGGTCGGGCTCGGGCGAAATTGGAGGGACTTGGGCTGGGTAGGGCTCAGGTCCACTGTGGACCGGTCAGGTTCAGGTTGGGTTCTTTTTCCTGACCTTAGCAGGCCTTTAGGAGAGAGTACAGAAAAGATTCACAAGAATGGTTCCAGGATGAGGAACCTCAGTTATGAAGATAGATTGGAGAAGTTGGGACTGTTTTCCTTAGAGAAGGCTGAGAGATGATTTGATAGAGGTATTGAAAATCATGAGGGGTCTGGACAGAGTCGATAGGGAGAAACTGTTCCCACTCATGAAAGGATCAAAAAGAAGAGGGCACAGATTTAAAGTAATTGGCAAAAGAAGCAATGGCGACAGGAGGAAAACTTTTTCATTTAGCGAGTGGTTAAGGTCTGGAATGCACTGCCTGAGAGTGTGGTGGAGGCAGGTTCAATCGATGCCATTCATAAGGGAATTAGACGATTATCTGAAAAGGAAGAATGTGCAGGGTTATGGGGAGAAGGCGGGGGAATGGCATTAGGTGAATTGCTCATTCGGAGAGCCTGTGCAGACACAATGGGCCGAATGGCCTCCTTCTGTGCTGTAACAATTCTGGGATTCTGATAGGCGCAAGCAAAAAAAAGCTTAGAAGACCTAAAGACTACTTACCAATAAGAAACATAAGAATATCAACACAACAGAGAACCCCACAAAGCAAGAAAGAGATTGGCACTCGGGGAAAAAGCTAGCAGTAATAGCTGCTTCACTTAGAAGGTGATAACTAGTCTGACCTTTCAAACAACAATAATTTATAGCAATTAAAGTGCTCATTCAATCAGCCATACTATGTAGAAGTACTGTGTGATACAGATTGCTAAAACAAAAGCAAAATATTGCGGATTCTGGAAACCCAAAATAAATGCTGGAAGTGTTCAGCAAGTCAGGAAGCATCTGTGGAGATAGAAACAGAGTTAACATTTCAGGTTGATGCCCTTTCATTAGAACTGGAAAAAGTTAGTGATGTAACAGGTTTTAAGCAAATACAAAGGCAGGAAAGGACAAGAAAGGGAGGAAAGAACAAAAGATCTGTAATAGATTGGAAGGCAGGAGAGATTAAATGACAAAAGGGATGATGGTGCAAGGCAAAATGGGCTGGTAAAGGGACCAGAAAAGAAACAAAACATGGGTCTAGAGGAGCTGTAAATGACAACAGCAGAATCATTATCAGCAGTCGCTATCTAACAAAAAAGAGACCAGTGGTTATGACAGATTCCTGAAAGGTATTTTATAAAATATTGAATGCAGATTGTGTGGAATGACTTCAGATATTTTCTTGCATAGGAAACAGTTGAAGTATTCTTGAATCATCCATCAGTGAAAGATGAACCAGACTTGGAAGGGCGTACTGCATTTATGTGGGCTGCAGGAAAGGGCAGTGATGATGTCCTTCGAACGATGCTAAGAGTAAAATCAGACATCGACATCAACATGGCAGATAAATATGGTGGGACAGGTTAGTCTTCCAGTTTAAACCACTTGCATGTTTTTGCACTGTAGAGACCTTTATCTAATACATGTACTCCCTTCAGTTATTATCCATGCAGTTTTTGAAAAAACAAATGTGGCCTTGTTGCAGTCCAGAATGAGAAATGTATGGTTGTCTAATGAATGGCTTGATGTGTGTTTTTTTTCATTCATTCATGGGATGTGAGCGTCATTGGCCAGGCCAGCATTTATTGCCCATCCCTAATTGCCCTTGAGAAGGTGGTGGTGAGCTGCCTTCTTGAACTGCTACAGTCCATGTGGGGTAGGTACACCCACAGTGCTGTTAGGAAGGGAGTTCCAGGATTTTGACCCAGCAACAGTGAAGGAATGGTGATATAGTTCCAAGTCAGGATGTTGTGTGACCTGGAGGGGAACTTGCAGGTGGTGGTGTTCCCATGCATTTGCTGCCCTTGTCCTTCTAGTTGGTAGAGGTCACGGGTTTGGAAGGTACTGTCTAAGGAGCCTTGGTGCATTAACATCTTAACGTCTGACAAAAATGCTCATTTCTTAATATCTGAAATTCCTGGAAATAATAGCTGCAGGTTCTAAGATTTGCAATAAGCAGGTAAGTACGGTTTTCAAAAAAAAACTTTGAAAAAGCCTATTTCTGCATGAGAGCTGCTTTAATTTATTGCCTCATTAATCTTTATCCATGCAGGTGAGATATTACTGAATTTAGTGCTCAATAACACGATTGTTGTATTACCTTCCTCCTCTTCTGGAAGAAATATTGTTGCTTTCCATCTAAAAGCATTGGTAACAGTGGACGAATCCCACACACAGGGGCATATTTTATTTTGTTGATGATGGCATAAATAATTGCCTGACCTGAGCAAATAGAGTAAAACCAGGCAGTAAGCTTGGCAGACTACTGACCGAGCTGGCCAAGCCCTAAAGGACATAGCTGCTAGACTGGGTCTGCGGTGAGGGAGCCAACAAGAGGGAAAAACCTACTTGACCTCATCCTCACCAATCTACCTGTTGCAGTTGCATTTGTTTGTCCATGACAGTATTGATAGGAGTGACCACTGCACAGTCCTTTGGGAGACAAAGTCCTGTCTTCACATTGAGGATACCCTCCATCGTGTTGTGTGGCACTACCACAGTGCTAAATGGGATAGATTTCAAACAGATCTAGCTACTCCATCATGAGCACCCATGAGATGCTGTGGGCCATCAGCAGCAGGAAAATTGTATTCAACCACAATCTGTAACTTCATGGTCCAGCATATCCCATACTCTAACATTACCATCAAGTTGGGGAATCAACCCTGGTTCAATAAAGAGTGTGGGAGAGTATGCCAGGAGCAGCACCAGGCCTATCTAAAAATGAGGTGTCAACCTGGTGAAGCTACAATCCAGGACTACATGCATGCTAAACAGCGGACGCAGCATGCGATAGAGCTAAGCGATCCCATAACCAACGGATCAGATTTAAGCTCTTCAGTTCTGCCACACCCAGTCATGAATGGTGGTGAACAATTAAATAACTAGCAAGAGGAGGAGGCTCCACAAATAGCCCCATCCTCAATGATGGCAGAGCCCAGCATGTCAGTGCAAAAGACAAGGCAGAAGCATTTGCAACCATCTTTAGCCAGAAATGCTGAGTGGATGATCCATCTTTGCCTCCTCCTGAAGTTGCCAGCTTCACAAATGCCATTCTTCAGCCATTTGATTCGCTCCACGTGATATCAAGAAACTGCTGAAGGCACTGGATACTGCACAGGCTATGAGCCCTAACAACATTCCGACAATAGTACTGAAGACTTGAAGTCCAGTACTTGCCACCCCCCGAGCCAAGCTGTTTCAGTACACAAAAAGCAGGACAAATCCAACCTTGCCAATTACCGCCCTATCAGTCTACTCTCAATCATCAGCACAGTGATGGAAGGGGTCATCGCCAGTGCTATCAAGCGGCACTTGCTCAGCAATAATCTGCTCACTGATGCTCAGTTTGGGTTCCTCAGCTCCTGACCTCAGTACAGCCTTGGTCCAAACATGGACAAAAGAGATGAACTCAAGAGGTGAGGTGAGAGTGACTGCCCTTGACAACAAGGCAGCATTTGACTGAGTATGGCATCAAGAAGCCCTAGCAAAACTGGAGTCAATGGGAATCAGGGGGAAAACTCTCCACTGGTTGGAATCATACCTAGCACAAAGGAAGATGGGTGTGGTTGTTGGAGGTCAATCATCTCAGTCCCAGGGCATCACTGCAGGAGTTCCTCAGGGTAGTGTCCTAGGCCCAACCATCTTCAGCTGCTTCATCAATGACCTTTCCTGCATCATGAGGTCAGAAGTGGGGATGTTTGCTGATGATTGCACAATGTTCAGCACCATTTGTGACTCCTTTGATACTGAAGCAGTCCGTGTCCATATTCAGCAAGACCTGGACAACATTCCAGCTTGGGCTGGTAAGTGGCAAGTTACGTTCGCACCACATAAGTGCCAGGCAATGACCATCTCCAACAAGCAAGAATCCAACCATTTCCCCTTGACATTCAGTGGCATTACCATTGCTGAATCCCCCACTATCAACCTTCTAGGGGTTACTATTGACCAGAAACTGAACTGAACCAGCCGCATAAGTACTGTGGCTACAAGAGCAGGCCAAAGGCTGGGAATTCTGTGGAGAGTAACGTGCCTCTTGTCTCCCCAGTGCCTGTCCACCATCTACAAGGCACAAGTCAGGAATGTGATGGAATACTCTCCACTTGCCTGGATGAGTGCAGCTCCAACAACACTCAAGAAGCTCGACACCATCCAGGACAAAGCAGCCCGCTTGATTGGCACCCCATCCACCACCTTCAACATTCACTGTCTTCACCACTGATACACAGTTGTGTGTACCATCTACAAGATGCACTGCAGCAATTCACCAAGGCTCCTTTTACAGTACCTCCCAAACCCATGACCTCTACCACCTAGAAGGACAAGGGCAACAGATGCGTGGGAACAGCACCACCTGCAAGTTCCCCTCCAAGTCACACACCATCCTGACTTGGAACTATATCACTGTTCCTTCACTGTTGCTGGGTCACAATCCTGGAATTCCCTCCCTAATAGCACTGTGTGTATACCTACACCAGATGGACTGCAGCTGTTCAAGAAGGCAGCTCACCACCACCTTCTTATAGGCAATTAGGGATGGGCAATAATTGGTTGCCTAGCCAGCGACACCCACATCCCGTGTAAAGAATTTTTAAAAACTTATAACGGAGCCCTCTTCATTTTCCATGCACTAATTTAAATTAAAGAAAAATTGAGTGGTCTTTGTTACGTAGGAAGTACTACTTTCCCAATTTCTCCCATGTGCTTCACCTTAAAGGCCTGCTCGGGTCTGCAAATGAGACCCGACCCAAGCCCGACAGAACCCCATCCGACCCCGAGCCGGCCCAAGTTCTTCCATTTTTTCCCGCGCCCGACCCGACCCGACCCAACCATCAGTTAACCTACCTTCCGTTTTTCACTTTGTTCCTTACCTGCACAAGCTTTAAATAACTGTAGCAAAACCATCTTTAAAGTCCACACAGTAAATTAACATTAAAGTCACTTACCTGAGGTGGTGATAGAGCAGTCAGGTAACAGACCTTTACTTCACCTGGTTATCTATGTCCAGGTGCAATATAGGATGATCTGCCCCAAATGTTTATGTACATAACTGCAGCTTTTACTACATCCTGTGCAATTGGGTGTATTCCAAATTTTGAGCTGCATTTATATACTGGAAACCATGATGAAATACTTCCTCCAACAAAAACTATTCTTGTGCAATCTCTGTTGTATTGGATGACATTTAAGTATTTGGTGTCTAGAGACAGTTCATCAAACTGTAAAGGCATCTTAGTGGTGCAGCTCAGACCAAAGCTGAAGTTGTCTTTACTGTGAATCTTTCTTGCTGTAAGTTTCAGCTGCTCAGTCAACATCTTGTAACTAATTGAGCAACTGAAATGTTATACTTACTTGGTGGTTAGTTACCATTTCTTTTATCAGAAAATTTGTTTTGACCTCAAATGGTGTATATTCTTTGTACACATGTTTTGCTAGAGTTTCATCCCATTCTGATTCCAAATCTTCTCTTCCCCCTTCCCCCTGTTGCCTGCCTTCCAGGTTTTGGCTTCATGAAATGGAGACAGACCCTTTTGCTGTCTGCTTCACATTTGTACTGCCTCACTTGCTTGTGCTGTAGTGAAGGGTAAATTTCAGTCATGAGCTCAAACACCGAGCATTCAAATAAGGTTATTGGCAAATTTGTATGTATGTGGCCAGTGCATGGCTGTCTAGTGGCAATTTAGGAAATTTTCAAAATGGTTTGTTTTTCAGAATCATATTGATGCGTGTGGTTGGGACCAAGAAAGCAATTCATGGGTTTATACAAGGAAAGGTCTAAGGCATAATTTTAAGTACTGTGAAAGATCAGTCCAACAAAAAGGAATAAACATTTGGAGCAGACAAGTGGACATTGCACTTGTAAAGAATAAAACTCAAAGGAAAATGCACAAATAATGATGGAAGAGGAAGGGATGAGTGCAGCAGCGCCATTTCCTCTCATTTTTTGCAATGAGATTCAGGGAGGTGGGGGCAGGTTGCGGAATAAATTCAGAGCTTTTGGAATTCCAACATCAGTAATTCCAGGCCCAGAGTGGATTTAAGGGTCAACAGAAAATACTAGCACTACCATAAACTGCCTCTGCCTCATGCAAGGACAATTGGAAAAAGCAGAACAAATATGAATCAATGCATCTGAAATAAAAATAGACAATACAGAATTCCATAAATGTTCCTTCCTTGCCTATTTACAGGAACTGAAAGAAAAGGGCACTAGATAAAGCAGTGTTTAGCTCAATGTTCTATTACAGATTCCATTAAGATTCTACAAGAAGGACACAATAGATACCTTTGAACTTGATGTAACTTCAAGCTCATGGCCCAATATGACTGGGCGAAGAGACAAGCCTAAAAGATACACAAATCTTTGAAAGTGGCAGAACAAATGAAAAAGCATATGGGATTCTTGGTTTAATTAATAGAGAAATCAAGTACAGAAACAAGGAGTTTTTATAAATCACTGGTTAGACTTCAGCTGGAATAGTGCATCCATTTTTGGACACCACACATTAGAAAGGACATCAAGGCCTTGGAGAGGGTGCAGAGGAGATTTACTAGAATGGTATCAGGGATGAGAGACTTTAGTTATGTGGAGAAACTAGAGAAGCTGGTGTTGTTCCTTAAAGCAGAGATTTACGGGAGGTTTAATGGAGTTGTTTAAAATTATGAAGGGCTATGATAAGGGTAAATAAGGGGAAATTGTTTCAACTGGCAGGTTGGTTAACCAGAGGGACAGATTTAAGATAATTGGAAAAGGAACCAGAGGGGCAATGAGGGGAAGTTTTTATATGCAGTGAGCTGTACGATCTGGAATGTACAGCTTGAAAGGGTGGCGGTAAGTAGATTCAGTAGTAACTTTCAAAAGAGAGTTGAATACATTCTTTAAAAAAATAGCATACCGATGGAGAAAGAATAGGGAAGTGGAGCTAATTGGATAGCTCTTTCAAAGAGCTGGCACAGGGATGATGGGCTGAATGGTTTTCTTCTGTGCTGATTTATTCTATGTGTACGGGAGACCTTTTCATGACTACTTTTCTTGTCTGCTGCATGAACATACCCACCTACAACTAGCCCTTTCCACCACAAAGATACTTATATCTATAGATACTTATTTGTGTTTATCCACAGGGCTTGCAGTTAATTGCTAACTATCAAATCCTGAACTACACTTATTGGCCACTATGTACACTTTTAAGGAGCAGGAACATGAGTCAATTGCTGATCAGATTTTAGCTGACTTGTGCCTTATAGATGGTGGACAGGCTTTGGGGAGTCAGGAGGTGAGATACTCACCGCAGAATTCCTAGCCTCTGACTTGCTCTTGTAGCCACGGTATTTATATGGCTACTCCAGTTCAGTTTCTGGTCAATGGTAGCCCCTAGGATGTTGATCAATGTACGTTAAGTCTTGTTCACCCAATACTCCTGTTCTTGCTGACTTATCTTGATTCCCTATGTGCTAATGCGCTGAATTTAAAATCTTTATTGTTGTCTGCACTCCACCTCACCTCTGCAGCCTCTTCGAGCCTTATGTCCCCTCTTAAAACCTTTGGTGCTCTTTGTTTAAGTTTCCCTCCATTCATTTCAACAATGGTGGCAGTACCTTTAATTGTATATTTTTTATTCATTCATGGGATGTGGGCGTCGCTGGCTAGGCCAGCATTTATTACCCATCCCTAATTGCCCTTGAGAAAGTGGTGGTGAGCTTCCTTCTTGCACCGCTGCAGTCCATGTGAGATAGGTACACCCACAGTGCTGTTAGGAAGGGAGTTCCAGGATTTTGGCCCAACGCAGTGAAGGAACAGCAATCTCGTTCAAAGTCAGGATGTTATGTGACTTGGAGGGGAACTTGCAGGTGATGGTGCTCCCATGCATTTGCTGCCCTTGTCTTTCTAGTTGGTAGAGGACACGGCTTTGGAAGGGGCTGTCTAAGGAGCCTTGATGCGTTGCTGCAGTGCATCTTGTAGATGTACACACTGCTGCCACTGTGCGTAGTGCTGGAGGGAGTGAATGTTTGTGGATGGGGTGACAATCAAGTGTGCTGCTTTGTCCTGGCCGGTGTCAAGCTTCTTGAGTGCTGTTGGAGCTGCACTCATCCAGGCAAGTGGAGAGTATTCCATCACACACCTGACTTGTGCCTTGTGGACAGGTTTTGGGGAGTCAGGAGGTGAGGTTTTTTTTAGAGATACAGCACTGAAACAGGCCCTTCAGCCCACCGAGTCCGTGCTGACCATCAACCACCCATTTATACTAATCCTACATTAATCCCCTATTCCTACCACATCCCAACCTTTCCTCAATTCCCTACCACCTAACTATACTAGGGGCAATTTATAATGGCCAATTTACCTATCAACCTGCAAGTCTTTGGCTGTGGGAGGAAACCAGAGCACTCGGCGAAAACCCAAGCGGTCACAGGGAGAACTTGCAAACTCCGCACAGGCAGTACCCAGAATTGAACCCGGGTCGCTGGAGCTGTGAGGCTGCGGTGCCAACCACTGCGCCACTGTGCCGCCGCAGGATTCCTAGCCTCTGACCTGTTCTTGTCGCCACGGTATATATATGGCTACTCCAGTTCAGTTTCTGGTCAATGGTTGCCCCTAGGATGTTGATAGTGGGGGATCCAGCGATGGTAATGCCATTGAATGTCAAGGGGAGATGATTAGATTCTGTCTTGTTGGAGATGGTCATTGCCTGGCACTTGTGTGGCGCAAATTTACTTGCCACTTATCAGCCCAAGCCTGGATATTGCCCAGGTCTTGCTGCATTTCTGCACGGACTGCTTCAGTATCTGAGGAGTCACAAATGGTGCTGAACATTGTGCAATCATCAGCGAACATCCCCACTTCTGACCTTATGATTGAAGGAAGGTCATTGATGAAGCAGCTGAAGATGGTTGGGCCTAGGACACTAACTGATGAACTCCTGCAGTGATGCCCTGGGACTGAGATGATTGAACTCCAACAACCACAACCATCTTCCTTTGTGCTTGGGCTCCTTGTTGCCATACTCAGTTAAATGCTGCCTTGATGTCAAGGGCAGTCGCTCTCATCTCACCTCTTGAGTTCAGCTCATTTGTCCATGTTTGACCAAGGCTGTAATGAGGTCAGGAGCTGAGTGGCGCTGGCGGAACTCAAACTGAGCGTCACTGAGCAGGTTATTGCTAAGCAAGCGCCGCTTGATGGCACTGTTGATGACATCTTCCATCACTTTACTGATGATTGAGAGTAGACTGCTGGGGTGGTAATTGGCTGGGTTGGACCTGTCCTGCGTTTTGTGTACAGGACATACCTGGGCAATTTTCCACATTGCCGGATAGATGCCAGTGTTGTAGCTGTACTAGAACAGCTTGGCTAGGGGTGTGGCAAGTTCTGGAGCACAGGTCTTCAATACTATTGCCAGAATATTGTCAGGGCCCATAGCCTTTGCTGTATCCAGTGCCTTTGGTCGTTTCTTGATATCACGCGGAGTGAATTGAATTGGTTGGGGACTTCAGGAGGAGGTCGAGATGGATCATCAACTCGGCACTTCTGGCTGAAGATTGTTGCAAATGCTTCAGCCTTATCTTTCGCACTGATGTGCTGGGCTCCCCCATCAATGAGGATGGGGATATTTGTGGAGCCACCTCCTCCAGTTAGTTGTTCAATTGTCCACCATTCATGGCTGGATGTGGCAGGACTGCAGAGCTTAGATCTGATCCGTTGGTTATGGGATCGCTTAGCTCTGTCTATTGCATGCTGCTTACGCTGTTTGGCACACAAGTAGTCCTATGTTGTAGCTTCACCAGGTTGACACCTCATTTTGAGGTATGCCTGGTGCTGCTCCTGGCATGCCCTCCTGCACTCTTCATTGAACCAGGGTTGGTCTCCTGGCTTGATGGTAATGGTAGAGTGGGGAATATGCCGGGCCATGAGGTTACAGTTTGTGGTTGAGTATAATTCTGCTGCTGCTGATGGCCCACAGCACCTCATGGATGCCCCGTTTTGCATTGCTAGGTTTGTTCGAAATCTATCTCATTTAGCATAGTGGTAGTGCCGCACAACACGATGGAGGGTATCCTTGATGTGAAGGCGGGACTTCGTCTCCACAAGGACCGTGCGGTCGTCACTCCTACCAATACTGTCATGGACAGATACATCTGCGGCAGGCAGATTGGTGAGGACGAGGTCAAGTATGTTTTTCCCTCTTGGTTGCCTCACCACCTACCGCATACCCAATCTCGCAGCTATGTCCTTTAGGACTCGGCCAGCTCAGTCAATAGTGGTGCTACCGAGGCACTCCTGGTGATGGACATCGAAGTCCCCCACCCAGAGTACATTCTGCGCCCTTGCCACCCTCAGTGCTTCCTCCAAGTGGTGTTCAATGTGTAGGAGTACTGACTCATCAACTGATGGAGTGTGGTAGGTGGAAATCAACTGGCGGTTTCCTTGCCCATGTTTGACCTGATGCCATGAGACTTCATGGGGTCCGATGTTGAGGACACCCAGGGAAACTCCCTCCCGACTGTAGACCACTGTGCCGCCACCTCTGCTGGGTCTGTGCTGCCAGTGGGACAGGACATACCCAGGGATGGTGATGGTAGTGTCTTGGGCGGCACAGTGGCGCAGTGGTTAGCACCGCAGCCTCACAGCTCCAGCGACCCGGGTTCAATTCTGGGTACTGCCTGTGTGGAGTTTGCAAGTTCTCCCTGTGTTTGCGTGGGTTTCCTCCGGGTGCTCCGGTTTCCTCCCACATGCCAAAAAGACTTGCAGGTTGATAGGTTAATTGGCCATTATAAATTGCCCCTAGTATAGGTAGGCGGTAGGGAAATATAGGGACAGGTGAGGATGTGGTAGGAATATGGAATTAGTGTAGGATTAGTATCAATAGGTGGTTGATGGTCGGCACGGACTCGGTGGGCCGAAGGGCCTGTTTCAGTGCTGTATCTCTAAACTAAGACATTATCTGTAAGGTATGATTCCGTGAGTTTGACTATGTCAGGCTGTTGCTTGACTAGTCTGTGGGACAGCTCTCCCAACTTTGGCACAAGCCCCCAGATGTTAGTATGGAAGACTTTGCAGGGTCGACAGGGCTGGGTTTGCCGTTGTCATTTCCGGTGCCTAGGTCGATGCCGGATGGTTGTCCGGTTTCATTCTTTTTTATTGACTTCCTAGCGGTTAGATACAACTGAGTGGCTTCTGAGGCCATTTCAGAGGGCATGTAAGAGTTTCAGCCCTGCTTTCTGGAATTCCTTATCTAAATATCTCTAGCTCTCCATTTATCTCTCCACTTTTAAAAGCCTTATCTATGCCAATCTTTTCAACCAAACGTATGGTCATGTCTCTCAGTTCTCTTTGTTATTTCTTTTGTCCAAGTTTAATTCTACCCCCCACTGCTCCCGTAAAGCACCTTGGAATATTTTTACATTAAAGGTATTGTATAAATTATACAAATTATTGTTATTGTTTCATCTGCTTAAACTTTTCGGATCCATCATCATAAATTATGGCAGACAAGGAGAAGAATCCTCATGGGAATTTGAACCCTGTGTCTCTTACAGGAAGGTAATACCCATCCCTCTTTAGACAAAACAGAAGTAAGTGAAACTCCTTGACCCCATTGAGAATAAACTGGTAACTTGAGGGGAGCAGCTGCCCATTACCTGGGAAAAACAGCAGGGTGTTTTGTGTTCAGGCCACGACTATTATTAATCATAGAGCTGTACCCATAATATTTAGTATAAATAACATAGAGGAAGACTTTTATCCACAGAAGTAGTCCAACATGCATTATTAGAAATTACCTAATGGCATTTAAAATTAGAAAACACAACTTCACAAAGGAAGGCAAAGAAATAATTGGTATCTAAAGATCCAATTTTTATGCCACTGTCCCACCCAACAGCCCTTATAACAGGATCACCTAGAAAAACCTGCTGAAAGGAAATGACATGTTGGGTTCAAGGTCTTCTGTCAGGGTATTTTTGTCAATATTTTCTTGTAGTGTATGTTCTGGATACTATATCCTGCAACTCCAGGACAATCTGATTTTTTTTATCAATAGTTACCTTGTAATGTACGTAATCAGGTTTTTATTCAATGGTTATAACTCAAACTGGATCTCAGAACACTTTCATATTGCACTAGAGTTGTGTTAGGGAAGTGTTAGGATGCCCCCTTTGGTAACCACTGGCATTGCCAGAATTGCTGCATGCTGTGGCTTTAGCTTCTCACAAAAAGTGGTGCAGCACTGAAATTACGGTGTGTTTATTGCTGTGTTGTCTAGCACTGCTTAGCTCCATGGTGACAAATGGATATTGTACCATAAGAAATTCAATCCATCTGTCTATCCATAGACGCTGACAGTGCTGAAAGCTTTTCATTGTGTAGGTTAATGGTGAAAGTGAAATTCCTCCTCCTTAGTGTAGGAAACAAGTAGCACATTTGCAGAAGCCACTCTACAGTGCTGTCGTCAGTTACTGGACATGACGGTAGCTGAGCGAGCTGTGCAAACAAAGCCCTTTTTGTATTTGCCTGGCCTGAGAATCCCCTTGGTCACTGTGACTCCATCATTGAAAATCTGGATTACAAGACAACTTGTGTACTTGGAGTGGAAAACAAGCAAGCAGCATCAGAATGACTGATAGTGGAAAAAAGCAGGCCATGCTGACACAGCAGCTCTTTATTGTTGTGCTGTTATTGGCATCCCATATGCTACTTGTTTAACAGATTAACAACATCTATTTCATAAGAAGAGCAGCATAAAGCCGAATTGGGAGTTCAGGGAGGGTCAGAACTTGCCAGCAAAAGACCTGAATGAGCCAAATCTTCTGAACAGCAGGGGATTGCTTACCTAATTTTTACTTCTTACCAGCTATAGAGCCTGTTGAACATTTAGACATAAATCCACAGCTGATTGCTAGACACACGGTTGTGATGCTTCATTCTTTACCATGACAACAAAGACAGTGAATGCTCAGACAGAAAAAAAAGGTTTTAAAAAATGACCTACAAAGCTACTTAACAGATTAATTTAGGCTCCCCTGTATAGTACCAAAGCTTGTTTTCTTTGTCCTTCATAAACTGCAAGAAGTTTTTAAAAATATGTTTTAATGAATTGTAACAGTTAAATTCCATGAACATAGAAAATGCTGTAGTGTTATAACATACAAAGAATGCTTACGCATTGTGCACTGGAGTGGTAGAACACAGGGTCATGCATGCAGTCCATCTTGCATCTTAACTCAGCATAGCTCTTAGCTTTGTCACAGCGAGGGGAATAGTTAGAAGGAACGACACCCACTTTCTACTCGGATGCAGAGTGGCATTGTTAGAGGCTTGGAAGCTAGTATTGCACATTAAGAAAGACTAAGAAAGGGGAAGAAGAGAAAGTAGTCTTAAAAACTTAATGGAGCCCAATGTGCACCAGGATTGTGACTGTAATGGTGGGTCTTGGCATGCATTTTCTAGGGTAACCATGGTGTAGGTGAGAAGCTCATGCCTGATACAGGAGGGAGCAATTTAATTCTAACCAAATGACATGGAAATAATGTCACGATACATCCTACGTCAATTTCTGATTGAGTCCCAAGGCAAACACCTTTTCGAAAGATGGTCTAAGGAAACTGGGTGGTAGTGAATCATGGCGACGGCTTCAGACTGTAAGATCTGCAGAGGACAACCAGGGGCCTCAGGAAAGTTTTTTTTAACCCCTTCTAAAGTACAGCAAGGCCATCTGGTTGCTGTTTCTCACAACATGTAGCAACCAAAATGCATCAGGAATTTGCATTGGTGCAGCCCTGTAAGGTATTCTTAGCCTGCATTTGCCCAACAAATTTAAATGTTTTGAACCTATAATTATGCACATGCTCAAATAAGTTTGAGTCAGACATATCGGGCTGAATTTAGTGAGCCTGTCATGGGTCCCGTTGGCAGACCCAGAAGTGGGCGCCATCCCTGCTAGTAACGTGTGCAGCCGGCCCACTGCAATCACGCAACGGGCAGCCACTTTATGTAATGGAGGCGCGGGGCCGGGCCAATCACACAACGGGGGCAGGATTCGAGGTGCCAAATACGGCGTCAGATGACTCCAGAGCAAGTGCTGGGACGATATTTAAAGCCCTGCCAACCCTGCGTGCATTGTTGACTTAGACTCATTTGCTGTTTTGTGCTCTCTGCTGAAGATGTTGTAATAACTCATAATTCCTGGGCCCCCCACCCCCTGGTGAAGGACGGTGCAGGATGATAGAGGCAAGACACAGGGTATCCCCACGTTTTAGTGATGCCTCCCTGGAGATTCTCCTCCAGGCTGCAAGGGAAAGGCGGGAAGTCATCTTGCCCAGCAATGGAAAGAAGAGGTCCTCCTGCCTGACCAAGTAAGCCTGGATGGAGATTGCAGAGGAGGTCACCAGCCATGGGGTCACCCCCCGAATATGGGTCCAGTGCATAAGAGGGTCAACGGCCTCCTTTGTTCTGCCAAGGTGAGTGCTCCATACCTTTCTCCTTTTTAGGGATTGCATGCGGCTTACACAGGAGCAAGCAGGACATGGGGAGGGAGGCTCTACAACAGCGACGGCAGATGGGGTTAAGCATCACCTCATCCTGACAGATGTATGGCTACATCTCTGCGACAGGCCAGCTTCTTTCACAACTCAACCCCCATTAACTCCCGAGAGCTGATGGGAGGATGAGCGAGATAGGAAACTCCATCAGGGGACGAGGGGCTGCTACTAGCAGAACTGTCATGTTGATCTTTCTGCGAAATATGGCTATCTCCCTTTTTGCACTTGCAGGACAGGAGGGCCCATAACAGCAGGGAGACATTGCGGACTGGCGGAAGAATACCAGACATCCAGCCTCCCATGACAATTGAGGAGGAGGCAATGGAATTAGCAGGGACCCAGGGCGGCTGCTCAATAGCTGATGGTGAGACTGGAGTCTCCATACAAGAGAGTGAGGACTGTCTTCACATGACATACAGTTCATTTCCGGAGATCCACATCACATTTGGTTGGCATGCCGAGACCTGCTCATCCTAACCCACACATGTTTGTGTTCGTTCATGCAGGTCGGCATCCACAGGGGATTCCAGTAGAAGGTGGACATCATTCAAACTCTAAGAAGGAGCAGTCAGAGGATGCACTGTCACATGATTATCCTGCACCTTCCACTAGCGCAGATACTTTCACCTTGGTGGGTTTGCGTTTGGCTTTAGAATCAGGGTCACTTGCTGGTAAGACATGTGCCCAAGCAGCTGGCTGAGGCTGAGTCAGTTGCAGAGAGAGGTAAGGCACACCATAGGACGGGGTATACAGGAAGAAATAATGGGGTCTTGTGAGAAAGTTACGGCAATAATCATGGGTGATTTTAATCTACAGATAGATTGGACGAATCAGATTGGCAAAGGTAGCCTGGAAGATGGGTTCATGGAGTGTTTTGGGGACAGTTTCTTAGAACAGCACATTCTAGAGCCAACCAGAGAGCAGGCTACTCTAGATCTGGTAATGTGTAACAAACAGGATTAATTAATGACCTCATAGTAAATGCTCCCCTAGGTATCAGTGATTACAACATGATTGAAGTTCGCATTCAGTTTGAGGATGAGAAGAGTGGATCTAAAACTAGTGTTTTCAACTTAAATAAGGGTAATTATGAGGGTTTGAATACAGCGTTTGCTAAAGTAAACTGGGAAATTAGGTTAAGGGATAGGTCAGTAGAGATGCAGTGTCAGACATTTGAAGAGATATTTCATAACATCAGCAAAGATACATTCCAGTGAGAAAGTAAGACTCTAGGGGAGTGGCTAACTAAGGAAGCTAAAGATTGTATCAAATTGAAAGAAAAAGCATACAATTCAGTATAGAGTAGTGGCAGGTCAGAAGATTTGATAGAATATAAAAAACAGCATAGAATGACTAAAAGAATAATAAGGAGTGAGAAATTAGAGTACAAGAGAAAGCTAGCTAGAAATATAAAAATGGATAGTAAGAGTTTTTACTGGAATTTAAAAAGGAAAAGAGTAAGTAAAGTAAGTGTTGGTCCTCCAGAGAGTGAATCTGGGGAGTTAATAATGGAAAATAAGGAATTGGCAGAGGAAATGAACAGATTTTTGCATCTGTCTTCAATGTAGAGGATACAAATAACAGCCCAGAAATAATGGTGAATCAAGAGTTGAAAGGGAGGGAGGAACTTAAAACAATTACCATCACCAGGGAAAGGGTACTGAGAAAATTATTAGAATTAAAAACTGACAAGTCCCCAGGTCCTGATGGACTTCATCCCAGGGTCTTAAAAGAAGTGGCTGCTGAGATAGTGGATGCATTGGTTTTAATTTTCCAAAAATTCCCTAGATTCTGGAAAGGTCCCAAGGAAAATAGCAAATGTAACTCCTCTATTCAAGAAAGGAGGGAGACAGAAAGCAGGAAATTACAGGCCAGTTAGCTTAACATCTGTCACAGAGAAAATGCTGCAATCTATTATTAAGGAGATTATAGTAGGTCATTTAGAAAATCTCAATGCAATCAGGCAGAGTCAACATGGTTTTGTGAAAGGGAAATCGTGTTTGACTAATTTATTAGAGTTCTTTGAGGGAGTAACAAGCAACATAAATAAAGGGGAACCTGTGGATATGGTGTACTTAAATTTCCAGAAGGCATTTGACAAGGTGCCACATCAAAGGTTACTAAACAAAATAAGAGCCCATGGTATAGGGGGTAACATATTAGCATTGATAGAGGATTGATTAGCTAACAGGAAACAGACAGCCAGAATAAATGGGTTGTTTTCAGGTTGGCAAGCCGTAACTGAGTGCCACAGGGATCAGTGCTGGGCCTCAACTATTTACAATCTATATCAATGACTTGAATGAAGGGACAGAATGTATGGTTGCTAAATTTGCTGATGACACAAGGATAGGTAGGAGAGTAAGTTATGAAGAGGACATAAGGAGTCTGCAAAGGGATATAGATAAGTTAAGTGAGTGGGCAAAGATTTAGCAGATAGAGTATAATATGGGAAAGTGTGAACTTGTCCACTTTGGCCAGAAGAATAGAAAAGCAACATATTATTTAAATGGAGAGAGAATGCTAAACTCTGAGATACAGAGGGATCTGGATATCCTAGTACATGAAACACAAAAAGTTAGTATGCAGGTACAGCAAGTGATTAAGAAGGCAAATGCAATGTTGTTGATTATTGCAAGGAGAATGGAATATAAAAATACAGATGTTTTGCTGCAGTTGTACACGGCATTGGAGAGACCACATCTAGGGCTGGATTTTGTTTTTGCGGCACCAGGAACGGCGGCGGGCACACAAAATGGCGACCCGCACGCTCGGGCACTGCGCCACCAAGCTGCTGCAATCTTCAGGCTGGCTGCTCATTATAATATACAGAGCAGCCGCCCCCCCCACCTCCCCCACCCACCCAATCACATGGCATGTGCGGCCTCGGCGACACCGTGAACAGCATCACCTGATGCCGGAGCAGGAACTGGCACCATTTGCAAAAGGCTGCCAGCCCTCCAGAACATTGAACTTATTAATTCCTGGCCCCTTCCCCACCCGCCCCCCCACCCATGCACAACATTCAGAGTTGACCCCTGACACCCCCTCCCCCAGACCAATCATGCAGAGATGACCTCTAGCCCCCTCCCCCAGATCAGTCATACAGAGTTGACCCCTAAGCTCCCTCCCCTATAGGTCGGCCTCCCCAATCACGTAACCATGTATCGATTATGTGTCTTTCCATTACATCATAAGCCTGACAGTACTGCCAATGTCATGAACAACATCATTGCCATGCCAATATGCATGATGTGACACTGCACGGATGCAGTCACATGGGCAATGGCTCAGTCAGCTGCTGCCAGTCATGCTGGAGAGGCGGATGTTACAGAGGCAGCAGACTTCAGACGACATGCATGACGGTGGTATGTGGTGTGTGGTGTTAGGAGAATATGTTGCACTTCAGGGATTGTGGAGCGATGAAGAATCAGGTGGTGTCTTGCCTCCCTTGCTCGCTGCTCACCATGTCGGCCCTCCATCAATGCTTCCAGTGTTCCCATGCGTGGTTGTTCCTGGTTGCCCTCTGTGTCCTTATCGTCTGAGGATGTCTCCTGCTCCCGTATCTCATCATCCTGCAAGGCCTCCCCACTCTGTACAATGTTGTGCAGAATGCAACACACAACAATGATGCGCCCAACTCTGTCTGTTGCATACTGTAGGGCTCCATACGATCTATCAAGGCAACGGAAGCGCATCTTCAGCATACCGATGGCCTGCTCGGTGGTAGCTCAGGTGGAGCAGTGGCAGGCATTGTAGCGCTCATCTGCATCATTCCTGGGGTTCCTCATCGGCGTCAGAAGCCTTGTCAGCAATGAGTATCCCTTATCCCCAGGAAGCCTTGATAGCCACATGCATGCAGTCGATAACTCCTTGCACCTGTGGGAATCCCGCAGTGGCCCCAAAACCAACAGCCCTCTCGGCCTGACTGTCAGGGTCTGTCCTGAAGCGCACATAGTTGCCAACCCTCCTGTACAAAGCATCGGTAACCTCCCTGATGCAGCGGTGTACTGCTGATTGCGAGACCCCACGTATGTCGCTGGTGGAACCCTGGAATGATCCAGAGGTGTAGAAGTTTAGGGCCGCCGTCACTTTGAGGGCCACGGGCATAGGGTGACCACCAAAGCCCAGTGGCTGTAAGTCAGCGTTCAGCATTGCGCAGAGATGTGTGACAGCCTCTCTGCTCAATTGCAGTCAGGGTCTGTCCTGAAGCGCACATAGTTGCTGGCAGTGGCATTCAGACATCTGCAGGTAAGTCATCCTAGCCCTATTGACCCGCTGGCATCTATGGGCTATTCTGCGCCTTGGTGGCTGCTGCTGCTCGCGTCTTGGAACTTCCACATCTGCCTGTTGATCCTGCCTCTGGTGGATATGCCTCATTATGGCGAGGATCCAGAAAGACAGGGTGGACCATCCCCATCTTTATGCTCCAGGTAAATTCAGTTCCTTCACAAGCCAATGGCACATATCTGGGCAAAGAGTAGTGTTAATTGCTGTGTTGAGCATGAGATGTATGGTACAGCATGACGTTGCCTGGAGTAACTTTAAGTGACTACTGTTATATCATGCGAGGTGCCTGCAGTGGACCACCAGCAACTGGAACGTATATAGTGGAAAAGTGGTTCATCGATTTCCAGTGTTGCCCCCCTATCCCCCGCAACATCAGTGCCCGAATGCCGGGTGACCCCCTCACCCCCAACCATTCATGAACGGGTGCAGAGTGACCCCCTTCATGGAACAAGGTGCAGGATTCCCTACCACCACAACATGGATGCAGAGTTCCAACCCCCTCTCTTCCCCCTGCTCCCCCTACTGCCAACAACATGGATGCAGAGTTCTGAACCCCCTCTGGCCATTTAACTCAGCTTCGCAAAAAAAATGGAGGAGAGCAGCACAGTGCTTACTGACCTTCACCAGCTCCTAGGACTTTCGCTTCGCTGGCGCCAGCTTTTCTAGGAGGACAAATTGAAGGTATGTAAGTACCGTATGTCCTCCTGAAGATGGCTAACTGCTAGTTGGATTGTGACGGGACACATGGTAATGAATGCGGATGGCTGTTTTACATATGCTAAGTTGGGTCCCGCCACAGAATGGCGGAGGGGCTGCCATGAAGCTTCCCTGCTGCAGGGAAGATCAGGCCTGGCATTCCTAGTGTCATGCTTCGTGGCGGGCCACTGCCACTCCAATCTGCTGGGCCCCCTCACCACAGAACCCAACGCTGGGGGAATAAGATTCAGCCCCTAGAGTATTGTGTACAGTTTTGATCTCCTTACTTAAGAAAGGATATAATTGCATTAGAAGCAGTTCAGAGAAGGTTCACTCATCTGATTCCTGGGATGAGAGGGTTATCTTATGAGGACAGGATGGACAGGTTGGGTCTGTTTTCATTGGGGTCTAGAAGGATGAGAGGTGATCTTATTGAAACATATAAGATCCTGAGGGGACTTGACAGGGTGGATGTTGAAAGGATGTTTCCCCTTGTGGGAGAGACTAAAACAGGGAGCACAGTTTAAAAATAATCAGTCTCCCATTTAAGACAGAGATGAGAAAATTTTTCTCTCAGAGGGTGGTGAGTCTGTGGAACTGTCTTCCTTGGCGAGCAGTGGAGGCGGGGTCATTGAGTATTTTTAAGGCAGAGGTAGACAGATTCTTGACAAACAAGGGAGTCAAAGGGTATAGGGGTTGGCAGGAAAGTGGAGTTGACTCCACAGTCAATCAGCCATGATCTTATAGAATGGTGGAGCAGGCTCAAGGGGACGAATACCTACTCCTGCTCCTAGTTTGTATGCATGTTCCATCAGTATCCTTGGATACATCTCATCCTGTCCTGGTGACTTATCAACTTTAAATACAGACAGCCTATCTAATACCTCCACCTTATCAATTATTAGCCCATTCATTGTCTCAACTATCTCCTCTTTCACCATGACATTTGGGCATCTCTCATTTCCTGGGGACCATCTCCTTTTTCCTACATGCTGATGATAAGCAAGAGCAGTTCATGATGCAGACTAGGGCTTCCCAGCTTATAGAGTTCTGATGTTAATCCATCAGCAGCAGCTGCTTTACCAGATGACATTTTTTTAGTGCTGCTGCAACATTTTGTCTGATGGAGTTGGGGGAGGGGAGGCATCTAGTTCATCTTTAACTGGCTGGTCAAAAAAGCACAGTGCTTCTTCACCTACTCCATTTTGTCTATTGTAAAGATTCAAATAGTGTTCTACCCAACAATCCATAATTCTTTCTTTGGAAGTGATCATTTCTGCTGTGATAGTGCATAGCAGAGCAGATCTGGTGACAACAGAGTCCATTGCCTCCGATAAACATTCCATGTGCATCACCATTTTCAACACGCGTCTGGATACGTTGACAGAGGTCAAACTAGTATTCTCTCATACGTCTATGATACTCTCGCTGGACGTTTTGGGATTCTTCCCTCATTTGCAGTTTATTTGCGTTGCTATGGGTATCCAAGTACTGCACTCTTGCCTTCCTCTTTACTTCAATCATTGGAGTTAAATCAGCTTCATGTGCTTTGAACCTGTTGGCCTCATTTCTTTTCCTTGCACCAAGGACATCTCTTGCTGTTGCGTACATAGTATCCCAAAAGAATGTTCACTCCTCTTCTGGACTCTGAGGTTCACTTGGAACGGGTTTTTCAGCAAAGGCGTCAGCTAATGCTTGCTGAAATTCCTCTCTTTTTGGCTACCTTTGAGGAGTTGCACATTTATCTGTGGGTGGGCTTGATGTCTGTGCTTTCTTTTCTTTTGAATAAACTGGAACACTTACACTGGACAAGAGCATGATTGGTGCCATGATTGTGGCAGGATGCATAGATCTGGACAGAATAAGGGGATACAAATTTAAGTTATTGGCAAAAGAACCAATGGGAGTTGAGAAATTTTCTTATACAATGAAATTGGCAGCAGGCGTTTTTGTGGGGGATTGCGAATGTGTTCCCAATTTTTAATTTCTAACCCCCGATCTCTGCTGCTTGTCATGGTAGGGGAGGTTAATATCAAGGCCATAAGTCTCTAGTGGGTTGTCTTTCAAATGAGCATTAATCACTCGGTAGAGATGGACTCACTATCAAATAGATCAACAGGTTTACTGAGGTCATGGTAAAGATGCAAATGGCAAAATAGTGGTGCAGTATATTTCTAGGCCATTCTTTCTTTTTCTTTCTCTTTCTTCTTTTCTTTTGGGCCTCCTTATCTCGAGAGACAATGGATACGCGCCTGGAGGTGGTCAGTGGTTTGTGAAGCAGCGCCTGGAGTGGCTATAAAGGCCAATTCTGGAGTGACAGGCTCTTCCACAGGTGCTGCAGAGAAATTTGTTTGTTGGGGCTGTTGCACAGTTGGCTCTCCCCTTGCGCCTCTGTCTTTTTTCCTGCCAACTACTAAGTCTCTTCGACTCGCCACAATTTAGCCCTGTCTTTATGGCTGCCCGCCAGCTCTGGCGAATGCTGGCAACTGACTCCCACGACTTGTGATCAATGTCACACGATTTCATGTCGCGTTTGCAGACGTCTTTATAGCGGAGACATGGACGGCCGGTGGGTCTGATACCAGTGGCGAGCTCGCTGTACAATGTGTCTTTGGGGATCCTGCCATCTTCCATGCGGCTCACATGGCCAAGCCATCTCAAGCGCCGCTGACTCAGTAGTGTGTATAAGCTGGGGGTGTTGGCCGCTTCAAGGACTTCTGTGTTGGAGATATAGTCCTGCCACCTGATGCCAAGTATTCTCCGAAGGCAGCGAAGATGGAATGAATTGAGACGTCGCTCTTGGCTGGCATACGTTGTCCAGGCCTCGCTGCCGTAGAGCAAGGTACTGAGGACACATATATATAGGCCATATCTAGGCCATTTCTAGGCCATATATATACATAAAAGCATATTTTTTCATTATTTAAAACAAGTGTTATGGTTCAAGCATTTTCCTCAAAACATTTGTTTTCTGTTCAAAACAACAAAGCAGTTTTCTTCACCAAAGTCTCCTGTGATCTGAGATGTGTGTTTTCACACGTGCTGTATATGAGCTCAGAGTGCCCAAGTTTAACAAGGAACGAAAAATAGTTTATTAAAGATCATGTGGGTTGGCTAGAACATTCTCTTGTGTTTCTTGGAGGCCAGAAAATACTGTGCTCTGTTACGGCCTCAGAGAGATCATTAACGTGAAAAATACAAGATATGAACCCCCAAACCAATTTAACGAATTACACAAGATTTCACGTTTTAAGACTTTTATTATACCAACTAAATTAAAAGAAATCTCCAATTAACTAAATAGTACTTTGTAAGTAGCTGATACCTCCAAATTACAAATAAAGGCATTTACTTAGTCAAACACTTGAAATCCTCACACCACACTTATACGTTATACAGTCCCTTTTGATGACAGAATCCTTTGTGATTAAAAGTTCCAAACTCCTCCCAGTTGCAGTGGGTTGAATCTCCCAGTCATTTCAAAAAGCAATATTCTCTTCGCTCACATCTCCGAGCACTCCCGACCTGGACATCTGTGGATAATGTGATTTCTGGGGATCCCACGGATCCTTTACTCCACTGCAAGCTTTGACTCTCAAAACAGATTCAAGTTTTCACTAACTTTTTCTGTATATCTTCAGAGAGGCATTCCCCACCCCCCTCCACCCCCACCTCTCTTTCTCTCCAGCTGCCACTGCTGGGTGTCTTCTCTTACAGCTTGCCTTGAGGCCACACCCTGATGGGTTTTCTTCTTGCATCAAGCTTGAGGCTATAACCTGATGGTTCCTTCCTTATATTCTGCTTGACTTCAGAAAGTCTGTTAAATTTTTGTGGACTTTGAAATCAAATCAGTAGTTTATTGTTCTGCTCCAAAATGCAGAGACGCTGAGTCTGAGTTCACAAAGCTACTCAGACTTTTCCATTGTCCCCAGCTGTTAACACCTCCCTGGTTCGTTTGCAAATTCCCAATAGCTGACACCTTGTTTTACAATCCAAAAGTCTGGGTGGGCAAAACCCATTGTTCTTCAGGTGTTCGTGCTGTATTCTCTATTCTTCAGATTACAGTCTTTGAACTGTAGTCTGTGTTGTCCGGGTAACCGTTCGCAGAGTGGAGGTGAGGTCAGCTAACCGTCTGGACTCCATTTTGAACTTTTAAAAAGCACAATTTTTTAAAAGACATAATCATGTTACAAGGTCTAACGTTCATAACGGCTCTCAAACTAATCCCTAAAAATAGCACTATCCATGGATGTCCAGGTTGGGAGTGCTCGGAGAAGTGATTTTTAAAAAGTCTGGGAGATTCAATCCATTGCAACTGGGAAGAATTTGGGACTTTTAACTGCAAAGGATTTCGTTATCAAAAAGGACTGTGTAATGTATAACTGCTGCTGTCAGACCTGCATCTCCACAGGTGAAAGGGGATCAGCAGAGAGGTGCAACTTGCAGGATGACATACCTGTCACATAGGGGCTGGATTTTATGGGCCCCCTAGGGGCAGGGGGGTACGGGGTATCGCAACAAGTGGTGGGGGGGTGGGGGCGGTGGGACGGAAGGCCAATCACCTCCCCGTCACCAAGTGATCTTCCTGGGGACGGGATAGGCCGACAATGGCCTTCCTGCCCAGAGACCAGTTGAGATCCTTAAGTGGCCTGTTAGTGGCTAATTAAGGTCCTGGTCCTGCGACTGCTGAGATCTTAACAGCAGAGAGGGGTGCCTCCGCCGTGCAGGGAGGACGCCTTGCAACATACTTGCAGGTTGATAGGTAAATTGGCCATTATAAATTGTCACTAGTATAGGTAGGTGGTAGGGAAATATAGGGACAGGTGGGGATGTTTGGTAGGAATATGGGATTAGTGTAGGATTAGTATAAATGGGTGGTTGATGTTCGGCACAGTCTCGGTGGGCCGAAGGGCCTGTTTCAGTGCTGTATCTCTAATCTAATCTAAATCTAACACGAGGCACCCTCCCTGTGGGGTTGGTGGGGGGGGGTTTCCTCTGTGGGCAATTTGTGGCCCATGGAGAGCCCCCCACCAGGAACAACTTTATTCCCGGGACCTCCCTCCCCCTGAACTTCACAACCAACCCCCACCACCCCGCCCCCCTTCACTGGGGCCTTCTGGACTGGTCTTGGCAACCCCGCCTCATCTACCTTTTGTCCGGAGTTCCAGCACTGGGCCTGGGTCTGAGGCCTCTGCAGTGCTGGCTGTGGCCACCACTCCTGGTGGCACTGCTGATACTGCTGAGCTGTGGGCCCTCTGATTGGTTGGCAGCTCTTGGAGACAGGATCCCTGTCTTTAAAAGGACGGAGATCCCGGCTCATGAGTCTTTAATTCAAAAACACTGGAGGATCGCTCCCGGGGGGCCACGAAAATGCGGAGGCGGGGTTCTCCCCACCTTTTCGACCCACCTCCTATACAAAATCCAGCCCAGGGTCTACACGCAGAGGATAAGCGTCCTTGAAATGTTGGAACACCAGCATCGCAGGAGGCTTAGGACATCGTGCCAGGTGGTGGTGGACATTTGCAGCCTGCTGGTACCAGACCTGCTGTCAAGTGGATCTGGTGGCCACACATTACCAGTGATTGTTAAAGTCACCACAGCCCTCAACTTCTTTCCTTCCAGGGCTCTGCAGCTTTGCAGGATCTAGGAAATGCCAGCTACAAATGTATCAAACTGGTGACTGATAGCTTGTTTGCCAGGACCAGCAATGATACCAGTCAGATTGAACGGGTGCTAAGTTTGCCGCTTTCGCTGGCTTTCCACAAACGCAGGGTTTCATCAACTGCATGTATGTGGCAATTAAGCCACCCTGAAATCAGTCAAGAGTGTTCATCAGGCGCAACAGATTCCATTAAATCTATGTGCAACTGGTGTGCAACCACAAAAAGATGATTATGCAGATATGTGCAACATTCCTGGGCAGCTGCCATGATGCTTTCAGCCTGCAGCAGTCCACCTTCATACCTTGAAGTAGACTTACCTGCTGGCTGCTCAGAGAGACAATGGCGGGGTGGGGGTGGGGGAGCGAATTTTAATCCTCAAGTTTGGGGGAGATGTGGGCGGATGTTCGTACATTTGGGTGTTAAAACAGAAAAAAAGCAATCATATCAAAATCCCAACAAAATACTGCTCACTTTTGCATTGAACCAGTGCATGTTTGGAGGCGTGTGGTTAATCCCAATGGGGCTGGCAGGACACCAATTATAATCATAGAATTGTTACAGCACAGAGAGAGGCCTTTGGCCCATTGTGTCTGCGCTGTCTCTCTGAAGGAGCAATTTACCCAGTGCCACTGTTCCGCCTTCTCCCTGTAGCCCTGCACATTCATTCTTTTCGGATAACAAACCAATTCTCTCTTCAAAGCTTCATTTGAACCTGCCTCCACCACACTCTCAGGTAGTGCATTCCAGATCCTAATCACTCGCTGTGAGAAAAGGTTTTTCCTTCTGTTGCCATTGCTTCTTTTGCCAATTACCTTAAATCTCTGTCCTCTTGTTCTCAATCCTTCCACCAATGGGCACAGTTTTTCCCTGTCTACTCTGTCCAGGCCCCTCATGATTTTGAACACCTCCATCAAATCTCCTCTCAACCGTCTCTTCAAGGAAAACAGTCCCAACCTCTCCAATCTATCTATGGAACTGAAGTTCCTCAACTCTGTAACCATTCTCGTGAATCTTTTCTGCATGCTCTCTTTCCTGTAGTGTGACGCCCAGAACGGGACGCAATGCTCCAGTTGAGGCCGAACTAGTGTTCCATACAAGTTTAACATAACTTCCTTGCTTTTGTACTCTATGCCCCGACTGATAAAGCCCAGCATTCTGTATGTTTTATTAACTGCTCTCTCAACCTTTCCTGCTACCTTCAATGATTTATGCACATATACACCCAGGTCCCTCTGCTTCTGCAACCCCTTTAGAATGGACCCTTTTTTTTATATTGTCTCTCCGCATTCTTCCTACCAAATTGAATTACTTCACACCTCTATGCATTAAATTTCATCTGCCATTTGTCCACCCATTCCACCAACCTGTTTGTACTTTTGAAGTTTTACATGATCCTCCTCACAGTTCACAATGCTTCCAAGTTTCATACCATCCGCAAATTTTGAAAATGTGCCCTGTACAACAAAGTCTTGGTCATTAATATATATCAGGAAGATCAGGAGTCCTAACACCAATGCCTGGGGATCTCCACTACAAACTTTCCTCCAGTTCAAGAAATATCCATGAACCACTACTCTCTGTTTCCTGTCACTCAGCCAATTTCATATCCATGTTGCTACTGTCCCTTTTATTCTATGTGCTATAACTTTGCTCACAAGTCTGTCGTGTGGCACTTTATCAAATGCCTTTTGGAAGTCCATGTACACCACATCAACAGCATTACCCTCATCAACCCTCTCTGTTAGCTCATCAAAAAATACTCCAGCAAGTTTGGTAATCATAATTTGCCCTTAACAAATCCATGCTGGCTTTCCTTAATTTACCCACATTTGTCCAAGTGACTATTATTGTTTCTAGACGCTTCCCACCATCGAGGTTAAACTGACTGGCCTGTAGTTGCTGAGCTTATCTTTACACCCTTTTTTGAACAAGGGTGTAACATTTGTAGTTCTCCAGTCCTCTGGCACCACCCCTGGAAAAGTATGGCCTGTGCCTTTGCAATTTCCACTGCCACTTCTCTCAGCATCCTTGGAGGCATCTCATCCAGTCCTGGTGCCTTATCAACTTTAAGTACAGCCTGCCTATTCAATACTTCCTCCTTATCAATTTTAAACACTTCATGTGTCTGAATGACCTCCTCTTTCACCATGACCTGCGCTGCATATCTTTCCTTAGTAAAGGCAGATGCAAAGTATTCATTTAATACCTCAGCATGCCCTCTGCCTCCATGCAAAAATCCCCTTTCTGGTCCCTAATCAGCCCACTTCTCCTTTTACCACCCTTTTACTATTTATATGCCTGTAGAAGGCTTTTGGATTCTCTTTTATGTTAGCTGCTAATCTCTTTTCATACTCCCTTTGGTTCTCTTATTTGCTTTTTCACTTCCCTTCTGAACCTTCTATATTCATCCTGGTTCTCGGTTGTATTATCCACTGACATCTGAGATATGCACACTTTTTCTTCTTCATCTTAATCTCTATCTCTTTCATCTTCCCTGGAGCTCTGGATTTGTTTGCCTTACCTTTCCCCTTCGAGGGAATATATCTTGACTTGCCGGAACTATCTTTTCTTTAAAGGAAGCCCATTGTTCAGCTACTGTTTTGCCTGCCAACCTGTGATTCCGATTTATTTGGGTCAGACCCATTCTATCCTATTGAAGTTCCTTTTCCCCAGTTAATCTTACTTTGGATTGTTCCTTGTCCTTTTCCATAGCTAACCTAAACCTTATGATACAATGATCACTGTCCCCTTTATGTTCCCCTACAGACACTTG
>NC_090372.1:120435265-120442765 GCF_036365525.1 Heterodontus francisci | reverse complement strand
AGAGAGAGAGAGAGAGAGACCGACAGAGAGAGAGAGAGAGAGAGAGACCGACAGAGAGAGAGAGAGAGAGAGAGACCGACAGAGAGAGAGAGAGAGAGAGAGAGAGAGAGAGACAGAGAGAGAGAGAGAGAGACCGAGAGAGAGAGAGAGAGACCGAGAGAGAGAGAGAGACCGAGAGAGAGAGAGAGAGACCGAGAGAGAGAGAGAGACCGAGAGAGAGAGAGAGAGCGAGACCGACAGAGAGAGAGAGAGAGAGAGAGAGAGAGAGAGAGACAGAGAGAGAGAGAGAGAGACCGAGAGAGAGAGCGAGACCGACAGAGAGAGAGAGAGAGCGAGACCGACAGAGAGAGAGAGAGAGAGAGAGAGAGAGAGAGAGAGACAGAGAGAGAGAGAGAGAGACCGGAGAGAGAGAGCGAGACCGACAGAGAGAGAGAGAGCGAGACCGACAGAGAGAGAGAGAGCGAGACCGACAGAGAGAGAGAGAGAGCGAGACCGACAGAGAGAGAGAGAGAGCGAGACCGACAGAGAGAGAGAGAGAGAGAGAGAGAGAGAGAGACAGAGAGAGAGAGAGAGAGACCGAGAGAGAGAGAGCGAGACCGACAGAGAGAGAGAGAGCGAGACCGACAGAGAGAGAGAGAGCGAGACCGACAGAGAGAGAGAGAGCGAGACCGACAGAGAGAGAGAGAGCGAGACCGACAGAGAGAGAGAGAGCGAGACCGACAGAGAGAGAGAGAGCGAGACCGACAGAGAGAGAGAGAGCGAGACCGACAGAGAGAGAGAGAGAGCGAGACCGACAGAGAGAGAGAGAGAGCGAGACCGACAGAGAGAGAGAGAGAGCGAGACCGACAGAGAGAGAGAGAGCGAGACCGACAGAGAGAGAGAGAGCGAGACCGACAGAGAGAGAGAGAGAGAGAGAGCGAGACCGACAGAGAGAGAGAGAGAGCGAGACCGACAGAGAGAGAGAGAGAGTGAGACCGACAGAGAGAGAGAGAGAGAGAGAGAGAGAGAGAGACAGAGAGAGAGAGAGAGAGACCGAGAGAGAGAGAGCGAGACCGACAGAGAGAGAGAGAGCGAGACCGACAGAGAGAGAGAGAGCGAGACCGACAGAGAGAGAGAGAGCGAGACCGACAGAGAGAGAGAGAGCGAGACCGACAGAGAGAGAGAGAGCGAGACCGACAGAGAGAGAGAGAGCGAGACCGACAGAGAGAGAGAGAGAGCGAGACCGACAGAGAGAGAGAGAGAGCGAGACCGACAGAGCGAGAGAGAGCGAGACCGACAGAGAGAGAGAGAGCGAGACCGACAGAGAGAGAGAGAGAGCGAGACCGACAGAGAGAGAGAGAGAGCGAGACCGACAGAGAGAGAGAGAGAGAGAGAGAGAGAGAGAGACAGAGAGAGAGAGAGAGAGACCGAGAGAGAGAGAGCGAGACCGACAGAGAGAGAGAGAGCGAGACCGACAGAGAGAGAGAGAGCGAGACCGACAGAGAGAGAGAGAGCGAGACCGACAGAGAGAGAGAGAGCGAGACCGACAGAGAGAGAGAGAGCGAGACCGACAGAGAGAGAGAGAGCGAGACCGACAGAGAGAGAGAGAGCGAGACCGACAGAGAGAGAGAGAGCGAGACCGACAGAGAGAGAGAGAGCGAGACCGACAGAGAGAGAGAGAGAGCGAGACCGACAGAGAGAGAGAGAGAGCGAGACCGACAGAGAGAGAGAGAGCGAGACCGACAGAGAGAGAGAGAGCGAGACCGACAGAGAGAGAGAGAGAGCGAGGACCGACAGAGAGAGAGAGGAGCGAGACCGACAGAGAGAGAGAGAGAGTGAGACCGACAGAGAGAGAGAGAGAGAGAGAGAGAGAGAGAGACAGAGAGAGAGAGAGAGAGACCGAGAGAGAGAGAGAGAGACCGATAGAGAGAGAGAGACCGACAGAGAGAGAGAGAGCGAGACCGACAGAGAGAGAGAGAGCGAGACCGACAGAGAGAGAGAGAGCGAGACCGACAGAGAGAGAGAGAGAGCGAGACCGACAGAGAGAGAGAGAGAGTGAGACCGACAGAGAGAGAGAGAGAGAGAGAGAGAGAGAGAGAGACAGAGAGAGAGAGAGAGAGAGACCGAGAGAGAGAGAGCGAGACCGACAGAGAGAGAGAGGAGAGCGAGACCGACAGAGCGAGAGAGAGCGAGACCGACAGAGAGAGAGAGAGAGAGAGAGAGAGAGAGAGACAGAGAGAGAGAGAGAGAGACCGAGAGAGAGAGAGAGAGCGAGACCGACAGAGCGAGAGAGAGCGAGACCGACAGAGAGAGAGAGAGAGAGCGAGACCGACAGAGAGAGAGAGAGAGAGAGAGAGAGAGAGAGACAGAGAGAGAGAGAGAGCGAGACCGAGAGAGAGAGAGAGAGCGAGACCGACAGAGCGAGAGAGAGCGAGACCGACAGAGAGAGAGAGAGAGAGCGAGACCGACAGAGAGAGAGAGAGAGAGAGAGAGAGAGAGAGACAGAGAGGAGAGAGAGAGAGCGAGACCGAGAGAGAGAGAGAGAGAGAGAGAGACCGACAGAGCGAGAGAGAGCGAGACCGACAGAGAGAGAGAGAGAGAGCGGAGACCGACAGACAGAGAGAGAGAGAGCGAGACCGACAGAGAGAGAGAGAGAGAGAGAGAGAGAGAGAGAGACAGAGAGAGAGAGAGAGAGACCGAGAGAGAGAGAGCGAGACCGAGAGAGAGAGAGAGAGCGAGACCGACAGAGCGAGAGAGAGAGAGCGAGCCCGACAGAGCGAGGAGAGAGAGAGAGAGCGAGACCGACAGAGCGAGAGAGAGAGCGAGACCGACAGAGAGAGAGAGAGAGAGAGAGAGAGAGAGACAGAGAGAGAGAGAGAGAGACCGAGAGAGAGAGAGAGAGCGAGAGACCGACAGAGCGAGAGAGAGCGCGACCGACCGAGACAGAGAAGAGAGAGAGAGGAGCGAGACCGACAGAGAGAGAGAGAGAGAGAGAGAGAGAGAGAGACAGAGAGAGAGAGAGAGCGAGACCGAGAGAGAGAGAGAGAGCGAGACCGACAGAGCGAGAGAGAGCGAGACCGACAGAGAGAGAGAGAGAGAGCGAGACCGACAGAGAGAGAGAGGAGACAGAGAGAGAGAGAGAGCGAGACCGAGAGAGAGAGAGAGAGCGAGAGAGACGAGAGAGAGAGAGAGAGCGAGACCGACAGAGCGAGAGAGAGCGAGACCGACAGAGAGAGAGAGAGAGAGCGAGACCGACAGAGAGAGAGAGAGAGAGCGAGACCGACAGAGAGAGAGAGAGAGAGAGAGAGAGAGAGAGACAGAGAGAGAGAGAGAGAGACCGAGAGAGAGAGAGCGAGACGAGAGAGAGAGAGAGAGAGCGAGACCGACAGAGCGAGAGAGAGAGAGAGCGAAGCCCGACAGAGCGAGAGAGAGAGAGAGCGAGCCCGACAGAGCGAGAGAGAGAGAGAGCGAGCCCGACAGAGCGAGAGAGAGAGAGAGCGAGACCGACAGAGAGAGAGAGAGAGAGCGAGACCGACGAGAGAGAGAGACAGAGAGAGAGAGAAGAGCGAGACCGAGAGAGAGAGAGAGAGCGAGACCGAGAGAGAGAGAGAGAGCGAGACCGACAGAGCGAGAGAGAGAGCGAGACCGACAGAGGAGAGAGAGAGAGAGCGAGACCCGACAGAGAGAGAGAGAGAGAGAGGAGAGAGAGACGAAGACAGAGAGAGAGAGAGCGAGACCGAGAGAGAGAGAGAGAGCGAGCCCGACAGAGCGAGAGAGAGAGAGCGAGCCGACAGAGCGAGAGAGAGAGAGAGCGAGCCCGACAGAGCGAGAGAGAGAGAGAGCGAGCCCGACAGAGCGAGAGAGAGAGAGAGCGAGCCCGACAGAGCGAGAGAGAGAGAGAGCGAGCCCGACAGAGCGAGAGAGAGAGAGAGCGAGCCCGACAGAGCGAGAGAGAGAGAGAGCGAGCCCGACAGAGCGAGAGAGAGAGAGAGCGAGCCCGACAGAGCGAGAGAGAGAGAGAGCGAGCCCGACAGAGCGAAGAGAGAGAGAGCGAGCCCGACAGAGCGAGAGAGAGAGAGAGCGAGCCCGACAGAGCGAGAGAGAGAGAGAGCGAGCCCGACAGAGCGAGAGAGAGAGAGAGCGAGCCCGACAGAGCGAGAGAGAGAGAGAGCGAGCCCGACAGAGCGCGAGAGAGAGGAGCGAGAGCGAGAGCGAGCCCGACAGAGCGAGGAGAGAGAGAGAGCGAGCCCCGACAGAGCGAGAGAGAGAGAGAGCGAGCCCGACAGAGCGAGAGAGAGAGAGAGCGAGCCCGACAGAGCGAGAGAGAGAGAGAGCGAGCCCGACAGAGCGAGAGAGAGAGAGAGCGAGCCCGACAGAGCGAGAGAGAGAGAGAGCGAGCCCGACAGAGCGAGAGAGAGAGAGAGCGAGCCCGACAGAGCGAGAGAGAGAGAGAGCGAGCCCGACAGAGCGAGAGAGAGAGAGAGCGAGCCGACAGAGCGAGAGAGAGAGAGAGCGAGCCGACAGAGCGAGAGAGAGAGAGAGCAGAGCCGACAGAGCGAGAGAGAGAGAGAGCGAGCCCGACAGAGCGAGAGAGAGAGAGAGCGAGCCCGACAGAGCGAGAGAGAGAGAGAGCGAGCCCGACAGAGCGAGAGAGAGAGAGAGCGAGCCCGACAGAGCGAGAGAGAGAGAGAGCGAGCCCGACAGAGCGAGAGAGAGAGAGAGCGAGCCCGACAGAGCGAGAGAGAGAGAGAGCGAGCCCGACAGAGCGAGAGAGAGAGAGAGCGAGCCCGACAGAGCGAGAGAGAGAGAGAGCGAGCCCGACAGAGCGAGAGAGAGAGAGAGCGAGCCCGACAGAGCGAGAGAGAGAGAGAGCGAGCCCGACAGAGCGAGAGAGAGAGAGAGCGAGCCCGACAGAGCGAGAGAGAGAGAGAGCGAGCCCGACAGAGCGAGAGAGAGAGAGAGCGAGCCCGACAGAGCGAGAGAGAGAGAGAGCGAGCCCGACAGAGCGAGAGAGAGAGAGAGCGAGCCCGACAGAGCGAGAGAGAGAGAGAGCGAGCCCGACAGAGCGAGAGAGAGAGAGAGCGAGCCCGACAGAGCGAGAGAGAGAGAGAGCGAGCCCGACAGAGCGAGAGAGAGAGAGAGAGCGAGCCCGACAGAGCGAGAGAGAGAGAGAGCGAGCCCGACAGAGCGAGAGAGAGAGAGAGCGAGCCCGACAGAGCGAGAGAGAGAGAGAGCGAGCCCGACAGAGCGAGAGAGAGAGAGAGCGAGCCCGACAGAGCGAGAGAGAGAGAGAGCGAGCCCGACAGAGCGAGAGAGAGAGAGAGCGAGCCCGACAGAGCGAGAGAGAGAGAGAGCGAGCCCGACAGAGCGATGAGAGAGAGAGAGCGAGCCCGACAGAGCGAGAGAGAGAGAGAGCGAGCCCGACAGAGAGAGAGAGAGAGAGAGCGAGCCCGACAGAGCGAGAGAGAGAGAGAGCGAGCCCGACAGAGCGAGAGAGAGAGAGAGCGAGCCCGACAGAGCGAGAGAGAGATTGAGAGCGAGCCCGACAGAGCGAGAGAGAGAGAGAGCGAGCCCGACAGAGCGAGAGAGAGAGAGAGCGAGCCCGACAGAGGAGAGAGAGAGAGAGCGAGCCGACAGAGCGAGAGAGAGAGAGAGCGAGCCCGACAGAGCGAGAGAGAGAGAGAGCGAGCCCGACAGAGCGACGAGAGAGAGAGAGAGCGAGCCCGACAGAGCGAGATGAGAGAGAGAGCGAGCCCGACAGAGCGAGAGAGAGAGAGAGCGAGCCCGACAGAGCGAGAGAGAGAGAGAGCGAGCCCGACAGAGCGAGAGAGAGAGAGAGCGAGCCCGACAGAGCGAGAGAGAGAGAGAGCGAGCCCGACAGAGCGAGAGAGAGAGAGCGAGCCCGACAGAGCGAGAGAGAGAGAGAGCGAGCCCCCGACAGAGCGCGAGAGAGAGAGAGCGAGCCCGACAGAGCGAGAGAGAGAGAGAGCGAGCCCGACAGAGCGAGAGAGAGATGAGCGAGGCCCGACAGAGCTGAGAGAGAGAGAGCGAGCCCGACAGAGCGAGAGAAGAGAGAGAGCGAGCCCGACAGAGCGAGAGAGAGAGAGAGCGAGCCCGACAGACGAGAGAGAGAAGAGCGAGCCCGACAGAGCGAGAGAGAGAGAGAGCGAGCCCGACAGAGCGAGAGAGAGAGAGAGCGAGCCCGACAGAGCGAGAGAGAGAGAGAGCGGAGGCCCGACAGAGCGAGAGAGAGAGAGCGAGCCGACAGAGCGTGAGAGAGAGAGAGCGAGCCCGACAGAGCGAGAGAGAGAGAGCGAGCCCGACAGAGCGAGAGAGAGAGAGAGCGAGCCCGACAGAGCGAGAGAGAGAGAGAGCGAGCCCGACAGAGCGAAGAGAGAGAGAGAGCGAGCCCGACAGAGCGAGAGAGAGAGAGCGAGCCCGACAGAGCGAGAGAGAGAGAGCGAGCCCGACAGAGCGAGAGAGAGAGAGCGAGCCCGACAGAGCGAGAGAGAGAGAGAGCGAGCCCGACAGAGCGAGAGAGAGAGAGAGCGAGCCCGACAGAGCGAGAGAGAGAGAGAGCGAGCCCGACAGAGCGAGAGAGAGAGAGCGAGCCCGACAGAGCGAGAGAGAGAGAGAGCGAGCCCGACAGAGCGAGAGAGAGAGAGCGAGCCCGACAGAGCGAGAGGAGAGAGAGCGAGCCCTCGACAGAGCGAGAGAGAGAGAGCGAGCCGACAGAGCGAGAGAGAGAGCGAGCCCGACAGAGGAGAGAGAGGAGAGCGAGCCGACAGAGCGAGAGAGAGAGAGCGAGCCCGACAGAGCGAGAGAGAGAGAGCGAGCCCGACAGAGCGAGGAGAGGAGATAGCGAGGCCCGACAGAGCGAGAGAGAGAGAGCGAGCCCGACAGAGCGAGAGAGAGAGAGCGAGGCCGACAGGAGCGAGAGAGAGAGAGAGCGAGCCCGACAGAGCGAAGAGATGAGAGAGCGAGCCCGACAGAGCGAGAGAGAGAGAGCGAGCCCGACAGAGCGAGAGAGAGAGAGCGAGCCCCGACAGAGCGAGAAGAGAGAGAGCGAGCGAGCCCGACAGAGCGAGAGAGAGAGAGCGAGCCGAGCAGAGCGAGAGAGAGAGGAGCGAGCTCCCGACAGAGCGAGAGAGAGAGAGCGAGCCCGACAGACAGCGAAGAGAGAGAGAGAGCGAGCCCGACAGAGCGAGAGAGAGAGAGCGAGCCCGACAGAGCAGAGAGAGAGGAGAGCGAGCCCGACAGAGCGAGAGAGAGCAGAGGAGCGAGCCCGACAGAGCGAGAGAGAAGAGAGCAGAGCCCGACAGAGCGAGAGAGAGAAGAGCAGAGCCCGACCGAGCGAGAGAGAAGAGAGCGAGCCCGACCAGAGCGAGAGAAGAGAGAGCGAGCCCGACAGAAGCGAGAGAGAAGAGGAGAGCTGAGAGGCCCGACATGAAGCGATGAGAGAGAGAGAGCGAGCCCGACAGAGCGAGAGAGAGAGAGCAGAGCCCGACAGAGCGAGAGAGA